>NC_086451.1:4138687-4331187 GCF_028390025.1 Pseudophryne corroboree
GTATTGGATTAAAAATACCTTAAAGCTTGCTGAAGTTTGGAGAGTGCCTATGTTTGGACTATATGTATGTATGTATGTATGTATATATATATATATATATATATATATATATATAAGCAGTCCAGCATAGCATAACTCCAATAATAAGATAATAAACTCCGATACACTCCCAATCTATACATACTGCACTGTACATAGAGTACAAATTTTGCTGCACGCTGGATTGTGGATCAACATTTCATAGTGTTATAGCTATCTATCTATCTATCTATCTATCTATCTATCTATCTATCTATCTACATAGCACATACATTTAACACATATACACGTATGAATGTATATTAAATATATAAAATGTGTAATTTTAAATGTATATATTCATACACACACATACATGCACATACACATATATACATACATACAGGCACACACACGCCAACACACAATAGTTAACGTATGGTGACAATAGTAATGTACAGTAACAATAGTGACATGGTGACAATAGTAACGTACAGTGACAATAGTGACTTATGGTGACAATAGTAATGTACAGTGACAATAGTGACTTATGGTGACAATAGTAACGTACAGTAACAATAGTGCCTTATGGTGACAATAGTAATGTATAGTGACAATAGTGCCTTATGGTGACGATAGTAATGTACAGTAACAATAGTGCCCTATGGTGACAATAGTAATGTACAGTAACAATAGTGACTTATGGTGACAATAATAATGTATAGTGACAATAGTGCCTTATGGTGACAATAGTAATGTACAGTAACAATAGTGCCTTATGGTGACAATAGTAATGTATAGTGACAATAGAGACTTATGGTGACAATAGTAATGTGCAGTAACAATAGTGCCTTATGGTGACAATAGTAATGTACAGTAACAATAGTGACTTATGGTGACAATAGTAATGTATAGTGACAATAGTGTTTTATGGTGACAATAGTAATGTACAGTAACAATAGTGCCTTATGGTGACAATAGTAATGTACAGTAAGTCAGTAACAATAGTGACTTATGGTGACAATAGTAATGTACAGTGACAATAGTGCCTTATGGTGACAATAGTAATGTACAGTGACAATAGTGACTTATGGGGAAAATAGTGACTTATGGTGACAATAGTAATGGTGAAAAAAGTAATGTATGGTGACAGTAGTAATATATAGAGACAATAGTGCTTTATTGTGACAATAGGGAGCTACGGTAACAATAGTGCCTTATGGTGACAATAGTAATGTACAGTGACAATAGTGACTTATGGTGACAATAGTAATGTACAGTAGCAATAGTGCCTTATGGTGACAATGGTAATGTACAGAAACAATAGTGAATTATGGTGACGATAGTAATGGCGAAAAAAGTAATGTATGGTGACAGTAGTAATATATAGAGACAATAATGCTTTATTGTGACAATAGTGAGCTTATGGTGACAATAGTAATGTACAGTAGCAATAGTGCCTTATAGTGACGATAGTAATGTACAGTAACAATAGTGACTTATGGTGACAATAGTAATGGTGAAAAAAGTAATGTATGGTGACAGTAGGAATGTATAGAGACAATGGTGCTTTATTGTGACAATAGTGAGCTACGGTAACAATAGTGACTTGTGGTGACAATAGTAATGTACAGTGACAATAGTGACTTATGGTGACAACAGTAATGTACAGTAACAATAGTGACTTATGGTGATGATAGTAATGGTGAAAAAAGTAATGTATGGTGGCACTAGTAATATATAGAGACAATGGCCCTCATACCGAGTTGTTCGCTCGCAAGCTGCTTTTAGCAGCTTTGCACACGCTAAGCCGCCGCCTACTGTGAGTGAATCTTAGCATAGCAAAATTGCGAACGAAAGATTCGCAATATTGCGAAAAGACTTCTCTGTGCAGTTTCTGAGTAGCTCGAGACTTACTCTTCCAGTGCGATCAGTTCAGTGCTTGTCGTTCCTGGTTTGACGTCACAAACACACCCAGCGTTCGCCCAGACACTCCTCCGTTTCTCCAGCCACTCCCGCGTTTTTCCCAGAAACGGTAGCGTTTTTTCAAACACTCCCATAAAACGGCCTGTTTCCGCCCAGAAACATCCACTTCCTGTCAATCACATTACGATCACCAGAACGAAGAAAAAACCTCGTAATGCCGTGAGTAAAATACCTAACTGCATAGCAAATTTACTTGGCGCAGTCGCAGTGCGAACATTGCGCATGCGCAATTAGCGGAAAATCACTGTGATGCGAAGAAAATTACTGAGCGAACAACTCGGAATGACCACCAATAGTGCTTTATTGTGACAATAGTGAGCTACTGTAACAATAGTGACTTATGGTGACAATAGTAATGTACAGTGACAATAGTGACTTATGGTGACAATAGTAATGTACAGTAGCAATAGTGCCTTATGGTGACGATAGTAATGTACAGTAACAATAGTGACTTATGGTGACAATAGTAATGTACAGTGACAATAGTGACTTATGGTGACAATAGTAATGTACAGTGACAATAGTGACTTATGGTGACAATAGTAATGTACAGTAGCAATAGTGCCTTATGGTGACAATAGTAATGTACAGTGACAATAGTGACTTATGGTGACAATAGTAATGTACAGTAGCAATAGTGCCTTATGGTGACAGTGGTAATGTACAGTAACAATAGTGACTTATGGTGACGATAGTAATGGCGAAAAAAGTAATGTATGGTGACAGTAGTAATATATAGAGACAATAATGCTTTATTGTGACAATAGTGAGCTTATGGTGACAATAGTAATGTACAGTAGCAATAGTGCCTTATAGTGACGATCGTAATGTACAGTAACAATAGTGACTTATGGTGACAATAGTAATGGTGAAAAAAGTAATGTATGGTGACAGTAGGAATGTATAGAGACAATGGTGCTTTATTGTGACAATAGTGAGCTACGGTAACAATAGTGACTTATGGTGACAATAGTAATGTACAGTGACAATAGTGACTTATGGTGACAACAGTAATGTACAGTAACAATAGTGACTTGTGGTGATGATAGTAATGGTGAAAAAAGTAATGTATGGTGGCAGTAGTAATATATAGAGACAATGGCCCTCATTCCGAGTTGTTCGCTTGCAAGCTGCTTTTAGCAGCTTTGCACACGCTAAGCCGCCGCCTACTGGGAGTGAATCTTAGCTTAGCAAAATTGCGAACGAAAGATTCGCAATATTGCGAAAAGACTTCTCTGTGCAGTTTCTGAGTAGCTCGAGACTTACTCTTCCAGTGCGATCAGTTCAGTGCTTGTCGTTCCTGGTTTGACATCACAAACACACCCAGCGTTCGCCCAGACACTCCTCCGTTTCTCCAGCCACTCCCGCGTTTTTCCCAGAAACGGTAGAGTTTTTTCAAACACTCCCATAAAACGGCCTGTTTCCGCCCAGAAACACCCACTTCCTGTCAATCACATTACGATCACCAGAACGAAGAAAAAACCTTGTAATGCCGTGAGTAAAATACCTAACTGCATAGCAAATTTACTTGGCTCAGTCACAGTGCGAACATTGCGCGTGCGCAATTAGCGGAAAATCGCTGCGATGCGAAGAAAATTACTTAGCGAACAACTCGGAATGACCACCAATAGTGCTTTATTGTGACAATAGTGAGCTACTGTAACAATAGTGACTTATGGTGACAATAGTAATGTACAGTAACAATAGTGACTTATGGTGACAATAGTAATGTACAGTAGCAATAGTGCCTTATTGTGACAATAGTAATGTACAGTGAAAATAGTGACTTATGTTGACAATAGTAATGTACAGTAGCAATAGTGCCTTATGGTGACAATAGTAATGTACAGTAACAATAGTGACTTATGGTGACAATAGTAATGTACAGTGACAATAGTGACTTATGGTGACAATAGTAATGTACAGTGACAATAGTGACTTATGGTGACAATAGTAATGTACAGTGACAATAGTGCCTTATGGTGACAATAGTAATGTACAGTGACAATAGTGACTTATGGTGACAATAGTAATGTACAGTAGCAATAGTGCCTTATGGTGACAATAGTAATGTACAGTAACAATAGTGACTTATGGTGACAATAGTAATTTACAGTGACAATAGTGACTTATGGTGACAATAGTAATGTACAGTGAGAATAGTGATTTATGGTGACAATAGTAATGTACAGTGACAATAGTGACTTATGGTGACAATAGTAATGTACAGTAACAATAGTGCCTTATGGTGATGATAGTAATGTACAGTGACAATAGTGCCTTATGGTGACGATAGTAATGTACAGTAACAATAGTGCCTTATGGTGACAGTGGTAATGTACAGTGACAATAGTGACTTATGGTGACAATAGTAATGTACAGTAACAATAGTGACTTATGGTGACAATAGTAATGTACAGTGACAATAGTGACTTATGGTGACAATAGTAATGTACAGTGACAATAGTGACTTATGGTGACAATAGTAATGTACAGTAGCAATAGTGCCATATGGTGACGATAGTAATGTACAGTAACAATAGTGACTTATGGTGACGATAGTAATGTACAGTGACAATAGTGACTTATGGTGACAATAGTAATGTACAGTGACAATAGTGACTTGCGGTGACAACAGTAATGTACAGTAGCAATAGTGCCTTATGGTGACAATAGTAATGTACAGTAACAATAGTGCCTTATAGTGACAATAGTAATGTACAGTAACAATAGTGCCTTGTGGTGACAATAGTAATGTACAGTAACAATAGTGACTTATGGTGACAATAGTAATGTACAGTGACAATAGTGACTTATGGTGACAATAGTAATGTACAGTGACAATAGTGACTTATGGTGACAATAGTAATGTACAGTGACAATAGTGCCTTATGGTGACAATAGTAATGTACAGTGACAATAGTGACTTATGGTGACAATAGTAATGTACAGTAGCAATAGTGCCTTATGGTGACAATAGTAATGTAGAGTAACAATAGTGACTTATGGTGACAATAGTAATGTACAGTGACAATAGTGACTTATGGTGACAATAGTAATGTACAGTGAGAATAGTGATTTATGGTGACAATAGTAATGTACAGTGACAATAGTGACTTATGGTGACAATAGTAATGTACAGTAACAATAGTGCCTTATGGTGATGATAGTAATGTACAGTGAGAATAGTGATTTATGGTGACAATAGTAATGTACAGTGACAATAGTGCCTTATGGTGATGATAGTAATGTACAGTGAGAATAGTGATTTATGGTGACAATAGTAATGTATGTACAGTAACAATAGTGACTAATGGTGATGATAGTAATGTACAGTGAGAATAGTGATTTATGGTGACAATAGTAATGTACAGTAACAATAGTGACTAATGGTGATGATAGTAATGTACAGTGACAATAGTGACTTATGGTGACAATAGTAATGTACATTGAGAATAGTGATTTATGGTGACAATAGTAATGTACAGTGACAAAAGTGACTTATGGTGACAATAGTAATGTACAGTAACAATAGTGCCTTATGGTGATGATAGTAATGTACAGTGAGAATAGTGATTTATGGTGACAATAGTAATGTACAGTGACAATAGTGCCTTATGGTGATGATAGTAATGTACAGTGAGAATAGTGATTTATGGTGACAATAGTAATGTACAGTAACAATAGTGCCTTATGGTGATGATAGTAATGTACAGTGAGAATAGTGACTTATGGTGACAATAGTAATGTACAGTAACAATAGTGCCTTATGGTGATGATAGTAATGTACAGTGAGAATAGTGATTTATGGTGACAATAGTAATGTACAGTAACAATAGTGACTAATGGTGACAATAGTAATGTACAGTGACAATAGTGACTTATGGGGACAATAGTAATGTACAGTGACAATAGTGACTTATGGTGACAATAGTAATGTACAGTAGCAATAGTGCCTTATGGTGACGATAGTAATGTACAGTAACAATAGTGCCTTATGGTGACAGTGGTAATGTACAGTGACAATAGTGACTTATGGTGACAATAGTAATGTACAGTAACAATAGTGACTTATGGTGACAATAGTAATGTACAGTGACAATAGTGACTTATGGTGACAATAGTAATGTACAGTGACAATAGTGACTTATGGTGACAATAGTAATGTACAGTAGCAATAGTGCCATATGGTGACGATAGTAATGTACAGTAACAATAGTGACTTATGGTGACGATAGTAATGTACAGTGATAATAGTGACTTATGGTGACAATAGTAATGTACAGTGACAATAGTGACTTATGGTGACAACAGTAATGTACAGTAGCAATAGTGCCTTATGGTGACAATAGTAATGTACAGTAACAATAGTGCCTTGTAGTGACAATAGTAATGTACAGTGACAATAGTGACTTATGGTGACAATAGTAATGTACAGTAGCAATAGTGCCTTATGATGACGATAGTAATGTACAGTAGCAATAGTGCTTTATGGTGACGATAGTAATGTACAGTAACAATAGTGACTTATGGTGACAATAGTAATGTACAGTGACAATAGTGACTTATGGTGACAATAGTAATGTACAGTAACAATAGTGCCTTATGGTGATGATAGTAATGTACAGTGACAATAGTGACTTATGGTGACAATAGTAATGTACAGTAGCAATAGTGCCTTATGGTGACGATAGTAATGTACAGTAACAATAGTGACTTATGGTGACAATAGAAATGTACAGGAGCAATAGTGCCTTATGGTGACGATAGTAATGTCCAGTGACAACAGTGACTTATGGTGACGATAGTAATGTACAGTAGCAATAGTGCCTTATGGTGACGATAGTAATGTACAGTGACAATAGTGACTTATGGTGACAATAGTAATGTACAGTGACAATAGTGACTTATGGTGACAATAGTAATGTACAGTAACAATAGTGCCTTATGGTGACAATAGTAATGTACAGTGACAATAGTGACTTATAGTGACAATAGTAATGTACAGTAACAATAGTGACTTATGGTGACAATAGTAATGTACAGTGACAATAGTGACTTATAGTGACAATAGTAATGTACAGTAACAATAGTGACTTATGGTGACAATAGTAATGTACAGTGACAATAGTGACTTATGGTGACAATAGTTATGTACAGTAGCAATAGTGCCTTATGGTGACAATAGTAATGTACAGTGACAATAGTGCCTTATGGTGACACTAGTAATGTACAGTGACAATAGTGACTTATGGTGACAATAGTTATGTACAGTAGCAATAGTGCCTTATGGTGACAATAGTAATGTACAGTGACAATAGTGACTTATGGTGACAATAGTAATGTACAGTGACAATAGTGCCTTATGGTGACAATTGTAATGTACAGTAGCAATAGTGCCTTATGGTGACGATAGTAATGTACAGTAACAATAGTGACTTATGGTGAGAATAGTAATGTACAGTGACAATAGTAACTTATGGTGACAATAGTAATGTACAGTGACAATAGTGACTTTTGGTGACAATAGTAATGTACAGTGACAATAGTGACTTATGGTGACAATAGTAATGTACAGTAACAATAGTGCCTTATGGTGACAATAGTAATGTACAGTGACTATAGTGACTTATGGTGACAATAGTAATGTACAGTAACAATAGTGACTAATGGTGACAATAGTAATGTACAGTGACAATAGTGACTTATGGGGACAATAGTAATGTACAGTGACAATAGTGACTTATGGTGACAATAGTAATGTACAGTAGCAATAGTGCCTTATGGTGACAACAGTAATGTACAGTGACAATAGTGCCTTATGGTGACAATAGTAATGTACAGTGACAATAGTGACTTATGGTGACAATAGTAATGTATAGTGACAATAGTGCCTTATGGTGACAATAGTAATGTACAGTGACAATAGTGACTTATGGTGACAATAGTAATGTACAGTGACAATAGTGACTTATGGTGACAACAGTAATGTACAGTAGCAATAGTGCCTTATGGTGACAATGGTAATGTACAGTAACAATAGTGCCTTATGGTGACAATAGTAATGTACAGTGACAATAGTGACTTATGGTGACAATAGTAATGTACAGTAGCAATAGTGCCTTATGATGACAATAGTAATGTACAGTAGCAATAGTGCTTTATGGTGACAATAGTAATGTACAGTAACAATAGTGACTTATGGTGACAATAGTAATGTACAGTGACAAAAGTGACTTATGGTGACAATAGTAATGTACAGTAACAATAGTGCTTTATGGTGATGATAGTAATGCACAGTGACAATAGTGACTTATGGTGACAATAGTAATGTACAGTGACAATAGTGACTTATGGTGACAATAGTAATGTACAGTAACAATAGTGACTTATGGTGACGATAGTAATGTACAGTAACAATAGTGACTTATGGTGACAATAGTAATGTGCAGTAACAATAGTGACTTATGGTGACAATAGTAATGTACAGGAGCAATAGTGCCTTATGGTGACGATAGTAATGTACAGTAACAATAGTGACTTATGGTGACAATAGTAATGTGCAGTAACAATAGTGACTTATGGTGACAATAGTAATGTACAGGAGCAATAGTGCTTTATGGTGACGATAATAATGTCCAGTGACAATAGTGACTTATGGTGATGATAGTAATGTACAGTGACAATAGTGACTTATGGTGACGATAGTAATGTACAGTGACAATAGTGACTTATGGTGACGATAGTAATGTACAGTGACAATAGTGACTTATGGTGACAATACTAATGTACAGTGACAATAGTGCCTTATGGTGACGATAGTAATGTACAGTGACAATAGTGACTTATGGTGACGATAGTAATGTACAGTGACAATAGTGACTTATGGTGACAATACTAATGTACAGTGACAATAGTGACTTATGGTGACAATAGTAATGTACAGTGATAATAGTGACTTATGGTGACGATAGTAATGTACAGTAAAAATAGTGCCTTATGGTGACAATAGTAATGTACAGTGACAATAGTGATTTATGGTGACAATAGTAATGTACAGTAAAAAATAGTGCCTTATGGTGACAATAGTAATGTACAGTGACAATAGTGATTTATGGTGACAATAGTAATGTACAGTGACAATAGTGATTTATGGTGACAATAGTAATGTACAGTAACAATAGTGCCTTATGGTGACAATAGTAATGTATAGTGACAATAGTGCCTTATGGTGACGATAGTAATGTACAGTAACAATAGTGCCCTATGGTGACAATAGTAATGTACAGTGACAATAGTGACTTATGGTGACAATAGTAATGTACAGTGACAATAGTGACTTATGGTGACAATAGTAATGTACAGTGACAATAGTGACTTATGGTGACAATAGTAATGTACAGTGACAATAGTGACTTATGGTGACAATAGTAATGTACAGTAGCAATAGTGCCTTATGGTGACAATAGTAATGTACAGTGACAATAGTGACTTATGGTGACAATAGTAATGTACAGTAGCAATAGTGCCTTATGGTGACGATAGTAATGTACAGTAACAATAGTGACTTATGGTGACAATAGTAATGTACAGTGACAATAGTGACTTATGGTGACAATAGTAATGTACAGTGACAATAGTGACTTATGGTGACAATAGTAATGTACAGTAGCAATAGTGCCTTATGGTGACAATAGTAATGTACAGTGACAATAGTGACTTATGGTGACAATAGTAATGTACAGTAGCAATAGTGCCTTATGGTGACAGTGGTAATGTACAGTAACAATAGTGACTTATGGTGACGATAGTAATGGCGAAAAAAGTAATGTATGGTGACAGTAGTAATATATAGAGACAATAATGCTTTATTGTGACAATAGTGAGCTTATGGTGACAATAGTAATGTACAGTAGCAATAGTGCCTTATAGTGACGATCGTAATGTACAGTAACAATAGTGACTTATGGTGACAATAGTAATGGTGAAAAAAGTAATGTATGGTGACAGTAGGAATGTATAGAGACAATGGTGCTTTATTGTGACAATAGTGAGCTACGGTAACAATAGTGACTTATGGTGACAATAGTAATGTACAGTGACAATAGTGACTTATGGTGACAACAGTAATGTACAGTAACAATAGTGACTTGTGGTGATGATAGTAATGGTGAAAAAAGTAATGTATGGTGGCAGTAGTAATATATAGAGACAATGGCCCTCATTCCGAGTTGTTCGCTTGCAAGCTGCTTTTAGCAGCTTTGCACACGCTAAGCCGCCGCCTACTGGGAGTGAATCTTAGCTTAGCAAAATTGCGAACGAAAGATTCGCAATATTGCGAAAAGACTTCTCTGTGCAGTTTCTGAGTAGCTCGAGACTTACTCTTCCAGTGCGATCAGTTCAGTGCTTGTCGTTCCTGGTTTGACATCACAAACACACCCAGCGTTCGCCCAGACACTCCTCCGTTTCTCCAGCCACTCCCGCGTTTTTCCCAGAAACGGTAGAGTTTTTTCAAACACTCCCATAAAACGGCCTGTTTCCGCCCAGAAACACCCACTTCCTGTCAATCACATTACGATCACCAGAACGAAGAAAAAACCTTGTAATGCCGTGAGTAAAATACCTAACTGCATAGCAAATTTACTTGGCTCAGTCACAGTGCGAACATTGCGCGTGCGCAATTAGCGGAAAATCGCTGCGATGCGAAGAAAATTACTTAGCGAACAACTCGGAATGACCACCAATAGTGCTTTATTGTGACAATAGTGAGCTACTGTAACAATAGTGACTTATGGTGACAATAGTAATGTACAGTAACAATAGTGACTTATGGTGACAATAGTAATGTACAGTAGCAATAGTGCCTTATTGTGACAATAGTAATGTACAGTGAAAATAGTGACTTATGTTGACAATAGTAATGTACAGTAGCAATAGTGCCTTATGGTGACAATAGTAATGTACAGTAACAATAGTGACTTATGGTGACAATAGTAATGTACAGTGACAATAGTGACTTATGGTGACAATAGTAATGTACAGTGACAATAGTGACTTATGGTGACAATAGTAATGTACAGTGACAATAGTGCCTTATGGTGACAATAGTAATGTACAGTGACAATAGTGACTTATGGTGACAATAGTAATGTACAGTAGCAATAGTGCCTTATGGTGACAATAGTAATGTACAGTAACAATAGTGACTTATGGTGACAATAGTAATTTACAGTGACAATAGTGACTTATGGTGACAATAGTAATGTACAGTGAGAATAGTGATTTATGGTGACAATAGTAATGTACAGTGACAATAGTGACTTATGGTGACAATAGTAATGTACAGTAACAATAGTGCCTTATGGTGATGATAGTAATGTACAGTGACAATAGTGCCTTATGGTGACGATAGTAATGTACAGTAACAATAGTGCCTTATGGTGACAGTGGTAATGTACAGTGACAATAGTGACTTATGGTGACAATAGTAATGTACAGTAACAATAGTGACTTATGGTGACAATAGTAATGTACAGTGACAATAGTGACTTATGGTGACAATAGTAATGTACAGTGACAATAGTGACTTATGGTGACAATAGTAATGTACAGTAGCAATAGTGCCATATGGTGACGATAGTAATGTACAGTAACAATAGTGACTTATGGTGACGATAGTAATGTACAGTGACAATAGTGACTTATGGTGACAATAGTAATGTACAGTGACAATAGTGACTTGCGGTGACAACAGTAATGTACAGTAGCAATAGTGCCTTATGGTGACAATAGTAATGTACAGTAACAATAGTGCCTTATAGTGACAATAGTAATGTACAGTAACAATAGTGCCTTGTGGTGACAATAGTAACGTACAGTAACAATAGTGACTTATGGTGACAATAGTAATGTACAGTGACAATAGTGACTTATGGTGACAATAGTAATGTACAGTGACAATAGTGACTTATGGTGACAATAGTAATGTACAGTGACAATAGTGCCTTATGGTGACAATAGTAATGTACAGTGACAATAGTGACTTATGGTGACAATAGTAATGTACAGTAGCAATAGTGCCTTATGGTGACAATAGTAATGTAGAGTAACAATAGTGACTTATGGTGACAATAGTAATGTACAGTGACAATAGTGACTTATGGTGACAATAGTAATGTACAGTGAGAATAGTGATTTATGGTGACAATAGTAATGTACAGTGACAATAGTGACTTATGGTGACAATAGTAATGTACAGTAACAATAGTGCCTTATGGTGATGATAGTAATGTACAGTGAGAATAGTGATTTATGGTGACAATAGTAATGTACAGTGACAATAGTGCCTTATGGTGATGATAGTAATGTACAGTGAGAATAGTGATTTATGGTGACAATAGTAATGTATGTACAGTAACAATAGTGACTAATGGTGATGATAGTAATGTACAGTGAGAATAGTAATTTATGGTGACAATAGTAATGTACAGTAACAATAGTGACTAATGGTGATGATAGTAATGTACAGTGACAATAGTGACTTATGGTGACAATAGTAATGTACATTGAGAATAGTGATTTATGGTGACAATAGTAATGTACAGTGACAAAAGTGACTTATGGTGACAATAGTAATGTACAGTAACAATAGTGCCTTATGGTGATGATAGTAATGTACAGTGAGAATAGTGATTTATGGTGACAATAGTAATGTACAGTGACAATAGTGCCTTATGGTGATGATAGTAATGTACAGTGAGAATAGTGATTTATGGTGACAATAGTAATGTACAGTAACAATAGTGCCTTATGGTGATGATAGTAATGTACAGTGAGAATAGTGACTTATGGTGACAATAGTAATGTACAGTAACAATAGTGCCTTATGGTGATGATAGTAATGTACAGTGAGAATAGTGATTTATGGTGACAATAGTAATGTACAGTAACAATAGTGACTAATGGTGACAATAGTAATGTACAGTGACAATAGTGACTTATGGGGACAATAGTAATGTACAGTGACAATAGTGACTTATGGTGACAATAGTAATGTACAGTAGCAATAGTGCCTTATGGTGACGATAGTAATGTACAGTAACAATAGTGCCTTATGGTGACAGTGGTAATGTACAGTGACAATAGTGACTTATGGTGACAATAGTAATGTACAGTAACAATAGTGACTTATGGTGACAATAGTAATGTACAGTGACAATAGTGACTTATGGTGACAATAGTAATGTACAGTGACAATAGTGACTTATGGTGACAATAGTAATGTACAGTAGCAATAGTGCCATATGGTGACGATAGTAATGTACAGTAACAATAGTGACTTATGGTGACGATAGTAATGTACAGTGATAATAGTGACTTATGGTGACAATAGTAATGTACAGTGACAATAGTGACTTATGGTGACAACAGTAATGTACAGTAGCAATAGTGCCTTATGGTGACAATAGTAATGTACAGTAACAATAGTGCCTTGTAGTGACAATAGTAATGTACAGTGACAATAGTGACTTATGGTGACAATAGTAATGTACAGTAGCAATAGTGCCTTATGATGACGATAGTAATGTATAGTAGCAATAGTGCTTTATGGTGACGATAGTAATGTACAGTAACAATAGTGACTTATGGTGACAATAGTAATGTACAGTGACAATAGTGACTTATGGTGACAATAGTAATGTACAGTAACAATAGTGCCTTATGGTGATGATAGTAATGTACAGTGACAATAGTGACTTATGGTGACAATAGTAATGTACAGTAGCAATAGTGCCTTATGGTGACGATAGTAATGTACAGTAACAATAGTGACTTATGGTGACAATAGAAATGTACAGGAGCAATAGTGCCTTATGGTGACGATAGTAATGTCCAGTGACAACAGTGACTTATGGTGACGATAGTAATGTACAGTAGCAATAGTGCCTTATGGTGACGATAGTAATGTACAGTGACAATAGTGACTTATGGTGACAATAGTAATGTACAGTGACAATAGTGACTTATGGTGACAATAGTAATGTACAGTAACAATAGTGCCTTATGGTGACAATAGTAATGTACAGTGACAATAGTGACTTATAGTGACAATAGTAATGTACAGTAACAATAGTGACTTATGGTGACAATAGTAATGTACAGTGACAATAGTGACTTATAGTGACAATAGTAATGTACAGTAACAATAGTGACTTATGGTGACAATAGTAATGTACAGTGACAATAGTGACTTATGGTGACAATAGTTATGTACAGTAGCAATAGTGCCTTATGGTGACAATAGTAATGTACAGTGACAATAGTGCCTTATGGTGACACTAGTAATGTACAGTGACAATAGTGACTTATGGTGACAATAGTTATGTACAGTAGCAATAGTGCCTTATGGTGACAATAGTAATGTACAGTGACAATAGTGACTTATGGTGACAATAGTAATGTACAGTGACAATAGTGCCTTATGGTGACAATTGTAATGTACAGTAGCAATAGTGCCTTATGGTGACGATAGTAATGTACAGTAACAATAGTGACTTATGGTGAGAATAGTAATGTACAGTGACAATAGTAACTTATGGTGACAATAGTAATGTACAGTGACAATAGTGACTTTTGGTGACAATAGTAATGTACAGTGACAATAGTGACTTATGGTGACAATAGTAATGTACAGTAACAATAGTGCCTTATGGTGACAATAGTAATGTACAGTGACTATAGTGACTTATGGTGACAATAGTAATGTACAGTAACAATAGTGACTAATGGTGACAATAGTAATGTACAGTGACAATAGTGACTTATGGGGACAATAGTAATGTACAGTGACAATAGTGACTTATGGTGACAATAGTAATGTACAGTAGCAATAGTGCCTTATGGTGACAACAGTAATGTACAGTGACAATAGTGCCTTATGGTGACAATAGTAATGTACAGTGACAATAGTGACTTATGGTGACAATAGTAATGTATAGTGACAATAGTGCCTTATGGTGACAATAGTAATGTACAGTGACAATAGTGACTTATGGTGACAATAGTAATGTACAGTGACAATAGTGACTTATGGTGACAACAGTAATGTACAGTAGCAATAGTGCCTTATGGTGACAATGGTAATGTACAGTAACAATAGTGCCTTATGGTGACAATAGTAATGTACAGTGACAATAGTGACTTATGGTGACAATAGTAATGTACAGTAGCAATAGTGCCTTATGATGACAATAGTAATGTACAGTAGCAATAGTGCTTTATGGTGACAATAGTAATGTACAGTAACAATAGTGACTTATGGTGACAATAGTAATGTACAGTGACAAAAGTGACTTATGGTGACAATAGTAATGTACAGTAACAATAGTGCTTTATGGTGATGATAGTAATGCACAGTGACAATAGTGACTTATGGTGACAATAGTAATGTACAGTGACAATAGTGACTTATGGTGACAATAGTAATGTACAGTAACAATAGTGACTTATGGTGACGATAGTAATGTACAGTAACAATAGTGACTTATGGTGACAATAGTAATGTGCAGTAACAATAGTGACTTATGGTGACAATAGTAATGTACAGGAGCAATAGTGCCTTATGGTGACGATAGTAATGTACAGTAACAATAGTGACTTATGGTGACAATAGTAATGTGCAGTAACAATAGTGACTTATGGTGACAATAGTAATGTACAGGAGCAATAGTGCTTTATGGTGACGATAATAATGTCCAGTGACAATAGTGACTTATGGTGATGATAGTAATGTACAGTGACAATAGTGACTTATGGTGACGATAGTAATGTACAGTGACAATAGTGACTTATGGTGACGATAGTAATGTACAGTGACAATAGTGACTTATGGTGACAATACTAATGTACAGTGACAATAGTGCCTTATGGTGACGATAGTAATGTACAGTGACAATAGTGACTTATGGTGACGATAGTAATGTACAGTGACAATAGTGACTTATGGTGACAATACTAATGTACAGTGACAATAGTGACTTATGGTGACAATAGTAATGTACAGTGATAATAGTGACTTATGGTGACGATAGTAATGTACAGTAAAAATAGTGCCTTATGGTGACAATAGTAATGTACAGTGACAATAGTGATTTATGGTGACAATAGTAATGTACAGTAAAAAATAGTGCCTTATGGTGACAATAGTAATGTACAGTGACAATAGTGATTTATGGTGACAATAGTAATGTACAGTGACAATAGTGATTTATGGTGACAATAGTAATGTACAGTAACAATAGTGCCTTATGGTGACAATAGTAATGTATAGTGACAATAGTGCCTTATGGTGACGATAGTAATGTACAGTAACAATAGTGCCCTATGGTGACAATAGTAATGTACAGTGACAATAGTGACTTATGGTGACAATAGTAATGTACAGTGACAATAGTGATTTATGGTGACAATAGTAATGTACAGTAACAATAGTGCCTTATGGTGACAATAGTAATGTATAGTGACAATAGTGCCTTATGGTGACGATAGTAATGTACAGTAACAATAGTGCCCTATGGTGACAATAGTAATGTACAGTGACAATAGTGACTTATGGTGACAATAGTAATGTACAGTGACAATAGTGCCTTATGGTGACAATAGTAATGTACAGTGACAATAGTGACTTATGGGGACAATACTAATGTACAGTGACAATAGTGACTTATGGCGACAATACTAATGTACAGTGACAATAGTGACTTATGGTGACAATACTAATGTACAGTGACAATAGTGACTTATGGTGACAATAGTAATGTACAGTAACAATAGTGCCTTATGGTGACAATAGTAATGTACAGTGACAATAGTGATTTATGGTGACAATAGTAATGTACAGTAACAATAGTGCCTTACGGTGACAATAGTAATGTACAGTAGCAATAGTGCCTTATGGTGACAACAGTAATGTACAGTGACAATAGTGACTTATGGTGACAATAGTATGTACAGTAGCAATAGTGCCTTATGGTGACAACAGTAATGTACAGTGACAATAGTGCCTTATGGTGACAATAGTAATGTACAGTGACAATAGTGACTTATGGGGACAATAGTAATGTACAGTGACAATAGTGACTTATGGTGACAATAGTAATGTACAGTAGCAATAGTGCCTTATGGTGACAATAGTAATGTACAGTGACAATAGTGACTTATGGTGACAATAGTAATGTACAGTGACAATAGTGCCTTACGGTGACAATAGTAATGTACAGTGACAATAGTGACTTATGGGGACAATAGTAATGTACAGTGACAATAGTGACTTATGGTGACAATAGTAATGTACAGTGACAATAGTGACTTATGGTGACAATAGTAATGTACAGTGACAATAGTGACTTATGGTGACAATAGTAATGTACAGTGACAATAGTGACTTATGGTGACAATAGTAATGTACAGTGACAATAGTGACTTATGGGGACAATAGTAATGTACAGTGATAATAGTGACTTATGGTGACAATAGTAATGTACAGTGACAATAGTGACTTATGGGGACAATAGTAATGTACAGTGACAATAGTGATTTATGGTGACAATAGTAATGTACAGTAACAATAGTGCCTTATGGTGACAATAGTAATGTATAGTGACAATAGTGCCTTATGGTGACGATAGTAATGTACAGTAACAATAGTGCCCTATGGTGACAATAGTAATGTACAGTGACAATAGTGACTTATGGTGACAATAGTAATGTACAGTGACAATAGTGACTTATGGGGACAATAGTAATGTACAGTGACAATAGTGACTTATGGTGACAATAGTAATTTACAGTGACAATAGTGCCCTATGGTGACAATAGTAATGTACAGTGACAATAGTGACTTATGGGGACAATAGTAATGTACAGTGACAATAGTGCCTTATGGTGACAATAGTAATGTACAGTGACAATAGTGCCTTATGGTGACAATAGTAATGTACAGTGACAATAGTGACTTATGGGGACAATACTAATGTACAGTGACAATAGTGACTTATGGTGACAATACTAATGTACAGTGACAATAGTGACTTATGGTGACAATACTAATGTACAGTGACAATAGTGACTTATGGTGACAATAGTAATGTACAGTAACAATAGTGCCTTATGGTGACAATAGTAATGTACAGTGACAATAGTGATTTATGGTGACAATAGTAATGTACAGTAACAATAGTGCCTTATGGTGACAATAGTAATGTACAGTGACAATAGTGACTTATGGTGACAATAGTTATGTACAGTAGCAATAGTGCCTTATGGTGACAACAGTAATGTACAGTGACAATAGTGCCTTATGGTGACAATAGTAATGTACAGTGACAATAGTGACTTATGGGGACAATAGTAATGTACAGTGACAATAGTGACTTATGGTGACAATAGTAATGTACAGTAGCAATAGTGCCTTATGGTGACAATAGTAATGTACAGTGACAATAGTGACTTATGGTGACAATAGTAATGTACAGTGACAATAGTGCCTTACGGTGACAATAGTAATGTACAGTGACAATAGTGACTTATGGGGACAATAGTAATGTACAGTGACAATAGTGACTTATGGTGACAATAGTAATGTACAGTGACAATAGTGACTTATGGTGACAATAGTAATGTACAGTGACAATAGTGACTTATGGTGACAATAGTAATGTACAGTGACAATAGTGACTTATGGGGACAATAGTAATGTACAGTGATAATAGTGACTTATGGTGACAATAGTAATGTACAGTGACAATAGTGACTTATGGGGACAATAGTAATGTACAGTGATAATAGTGACTTATGGTGACAATAGTAATGTACAGTAGCAATAGTGCCTTATGGTGACAGTAGTAATGGCGAAAAAAGTAATGTATGGTGACAATAGTAATGTATAGAGACAATGGTGCTTTATTGTGACAATAGTGAGCTATGGTATAGTGAGATGTGCAATGCATTGCATACAATGGGTGTAATTAGGAGTAAGCACTAATGTCTGCGGTGTGTGTTCCTCTGTAAGATCAGGTGAGAGGGAGAAGCTGCATTTGATGTCAGGATGGACAGTAGGGGGCGCTCTGCATGTTACTGGGGATTGCTTGGGAGGGTGGGGGGATGTGATCATGTAATAAAGCAGTTATAGACAGTCTGGGACTCTGCAGTAGTACTGGGAATTGTAGTTCAACAGCAGCGGCAAAGCCACAGGGCGCCCACCCGTATAACCAGGAACATTTGCTTCTTTGCAGATCTTGTCACCTATCCTGAAATTAGAGATTTGCAAATATGTTTTTTTGTTACTGATATAATCACCCAGGACCATAAGAGTGATCTAAGAGACTTATGTAGAAGTAAAGTGTCTGCAGGGTGAGATTTCACCACTAGACCCGAGAACATGTTACTCCTCATTATAATGCAGGTAGCAGTAGGACATGGAGAAAATGATCACACACACACACACACACACACACACACACACACACACACACACACACACACACACAAACACACTTGTGTATGATAGTTTGTTAAAAAAAATGTTTGCAGTAAATCCAACTTATTGTAAAATCTAAATGGAAATGAATAGCTGACTCCTGGGATGGAATCCTGATATTAGAGCTGACTCCTGGTATGGGATCCTGATATGAGGGCTGACTCCTGAGATGGGATCCTGATATTAGGGCTGACTCTTGGGATGGAATCCTGATATTAGGGCTGACTCCTGGGATGGAATCCTGATATTAGAGCTGACTCCTGGTATGGGATCCTGATATGAGGGCTGACTCCTGGGATGGGATCCTGATATTAGGGCTGACTCCTGGGATGGAATCCTGATATTAGGGCTGACTCCTGGGATGGGATCCTGATATGAGGGCTGACTCCTGGGATGGGATCCTGATATGAGGGCTGACTCCTGGGATGGGATCCTGGTATTAGGGCTGACTCCTGGGATGGGATCCTGATACTAGGGCTGATTCCTGGTATGGGATCCTGATATGAGGACTGACTCCTGGGATGGGATCCTGATATGAGGGCTGACTCCTGGGATGGGATCCTGATATGAGAGCTGACTCCTGGGATGGGATCCTGGTATTGGGACTGACTCCTGGGATGGGATCCTGGTATTAGGGCTGACTCCTGGGATGGGATCCTGATATGAGGGCTGACTCCTGGGATGGGATCCTGGCAATAGGGCTGACACCTGGGATGGGAGCCTAATATTGGGTCTGACTCCTGGGATGGGATCTTGGTATTAGGGCTGACTCCTGGGATGGGATCCTGGTATTAGGGCTGACTCCTGGGATGGGATCCTGATATTAGGTCTGACTCCTGGTATGGGATCCTGATATGAGGGCTGACTCCTGGGATGGGATCCTGATATGAGAGCTGACTCCTGGGATGGGATCCTGGTATTGGGGCTGACTCCTGGGATGGGATCCTGGTATTAGAGCTGACTCCTGGGATGAGATCCTGATATGAGGGCTGACTCCTGGGATGGGATCCTGGTATTAGGGCTGAATCCTGGGATGGGACCCTGATATTAGGACTGCCACCTGGGATGGGATCCTGATATTAGGGTGGACTCCTGGGATGGGATTCTGGTATTAGGGCTGACTCCTGGGATGGGATCCTGATATTAAGGCTGATTCATGGGATATGATCCTGGTATTAGGGCTGAATCCTGGGATGGGATTCTGGTATTAGGGCTGAATCCTGGGATGGGATCTTGGTATTAGGGCTTATTCCTGGGATGGGATCCTGATATGAGGGCTGACTCCTGGGGTGGGATCCTGGTATTAGGGCTAACTCCTGGGATGGGATCCTGGTATTAGAGCTGACTCCTGGGATGGGATCCTGATATTATGGTGGACTCCTGGGATGGGATCCTGGTATTGGGGCTGACTCCTTGGATGGGATCCTGATATGAGGGCTGACTCCTGGGATGGGATCCTAATTTGAGTGCTGACTCCTGGGATGGGATCCTGATATTAGGGCTGACTCCTGGTATGGGATCCTGATATGAGGACTGACTCCTGGGATTGGATCCTGATATGAGGGCTGACTCCTGGGATGGGATCCTGATATGAGAGCTGACTCCTGGGATGGGATCCTGGTATTGGGGCTGACTCCTGGGATGGGATCCTGGTATTAGGGCTGACTCCTGGGATGGGATCCTGATATGAGGGCTGACTCATGGGATGGGATCCTGGCAATAGGGCTGACACCTGGGATGGGAGCCTAATATTGGGTCTGACTCCTGGGATGGGATCTTGGTATTAGGGCTGACTCCTGGGATGGGATCCTGGTATTAGGGCTGACTCCTGGGATGGGATCCTGATATTAGGGCTGACTCCTAGTATGGGATCCTGATATGAGGGCTGACTCCTGGGATAGGATCCTGATATGAGAGCTGACTCCTGGGATGGGATCCTGGTATTGGGGCTGACTCCTGGGATGGGATCCTGGTATTAGGGCTGACTCCTGGGATGAGATCCTGATATGAGGGCTGACTCCTGGGATGGGATCCTGGTATTAGGGCTGAATCCTGGGTTGGGATCCTGATATTAGGACTGATTCATGGGATGGGATCCTGATATTAGGGTGGACTCCTGGGATGGGATTCTGGTATTAGGGCTGACTCCTGGGATGGGATCCTGATATTAAGGCTGATTCATGGGATATGATCCTGGTATTAGGGCTGAATCCTGGGATGGGATCCTGGTATTAGGGCTGAATCCTGGGATGGGATCTTGGTATTAGGGCTTATTCCTGGGATGGGATCCTGATATGAGGTTCTGACTCCTGGGGTGGGATCCTGGTATTAGGGCTAACTTCTGTGATGGTATCCTGGTATTAGAGCTGACTCCTGGGATGGGATCCTGATATTAGGGTGGACTCCTGGGATGGGATCCTGGTATTGGGGCTGACTCCTTGGATGGGATCCTGATATGAGGGCTGACTCCTGGGATGGGATCCTAATTTGAGGGCTGACTCATGGGATGGGATCCTGATATTAGGGCTGAATCCTGGGATGGGACCCTGATATTAGGGATGACTCCTGGGATGGGATCCTAATATTAGGACTGCCACCTGGGATGGGATCCTGATATTAGGACTGCCACCTGGGATGGGATCCTGATATTAGGGCAGACTCCTGGGATGGGATCCTGGTATTAGGGCTGACTCCTGGGATGGGATCCTGATATTAGGGCTGATTCCTTGGATAGGATCCTGGTATTAGGGCTGAATCCTGGGATGGGATCCTGATATTAGGGCTGACTCCTGGGATGGGACCCTGGTATTAGGGCGGACTCCTGGGATGGGATCCTGGTAAAAGGGATGAATCCTGGGATGGGATTTTGGTATTAGGGCTGACTCCTGCGATGGGATCCTGATATTAGGGCTGACTCCTGGGATAGGATCCTGATATGAGGTCAGATTCCTGGGATGGGATCCTGGAATTAAGGCTGACTCCTAGGATGGGATCCTGATATTAGGGCTGACTCCTGGGATGGGATCCTGGTATTAAAGCTGACTCATGGGATGGGATCCTGGTATTAGGGCTGAATCCTGGGATGGGATCCTGATATTAGGGCTGACACCTGGGTTGGAATCCTGATATTAGGACTGACTCCTGGGATGGAATCCTGATATTAGGGTGACTCCTCCTGGGATGGGATCCTGATATTAGGGCTGACTCCTGGGATGGGATCCTGGTATTAGGGCTGACTCCTGGGATGGAATCCTGGTATTAGGGCTGAATCCTGGGATGGGATCTTGGTATTAGGGCTGAATCCTGGGATGGGATCCTAGTATTAGGGCTGACTCCTGGGATGAGATCCTGATATTGGGGCTGACTCCAGGGATGGGATCCTGAAATTAGGGCTGACTCCTGGGATGAGATCCTGATATTAGGGCTGACACCTGTGATGGGATCCTAGTATTAGGGCTGAATCCTGGGATGGGATCCTGACATTGGGTCTGACTCCAGGGATTGGATCCTGGAATTAGGGCTGACTCCTGGGATGGGATCCTGATATTGGGGCTGACTCCAGGGATTGGATCCTGGAATTAGGGCTCACTCCTGGGATAGGATCCTGACATTAGGGCTGACACCTGGGATGGGATCCTGGTATTAGGGCTGAGTCCTGGGACGGAATCCTGATACTAGGGCTGAATCCTGGGATGGGATCCTGATATTAGGGCTGAATCCTGGGATGAAGCATTATATGTTGGGTTTGTGATGGTACCGTGGGGCGTGACATGACAGGGTCTCAGCAGTGACGCTTTGTGTTGCAGAGATCCCTCTGTGTGCCGGATGCAATCAGCACATCGTGGACAGGTTCATCCTGAAGGTTCTGGACAGACACTGGCATAGTAAATGCCTGAAGTGCAGCGACTGTCAGGTGCAGCTGTCTGAGAAGTGCTTCAGCCGAGGGGACAGCGTCTACTGCAAAGACGACTTCTTTAAGTAAGTTATTATTATCATTATAATATGTGTGTATGGTGCAGTGCTACCCGGTCACATTATAATATGTGTGTATTGTGCTGTGCTGCCCGGTCACATTATAATATGTGTGTATTGTGCAGTGCTGCCCAGTGACATTATAATATGTGTGTACTCTGCAGTGCTGCCCGGTCACATTATAAATTAATATGTGTGTATTGTGCAGTGCTGCCGGTCACATTATAATATGTGTGTATTCTGCAGTGCTGCCCGGTCACATTATAATATGTGTGTATTGTGCAGTGCTGCCCGGTCACATTATAAATTAATATGTGTGTATTGTGCATTGCTGCCGGTCACATTATAATATGTGTGTATTCTGCAGTGCTGCCCGGTCACATTATAATATGTGTGTATTGTGCAGTGCTGCCCCATCACATTATAATATGTGTGTATTGTGCAGTGCTGCCCGGTCACATTATAATATGTGTGTATTGTGCAGTGCTGCCCGGTCACATTATAATATGTGTGTATCGTACAGTGCTGCCCAGTCACATTATAATATGTGTGTATTCCGCAGTGCTGCCCGGTCACATTATAATATGTGTGTATTCTGCAGTGCTGCCCGGTCACATTATAATATATGTGTACTCTGCAGTGCTGCCCCGTCACTTTATAATATGTGTGTATTGTGCAGTCCTGCCCGGTCACATTATAATATGTGTGTATTGTGCAGTGCTGCTCGGTCACATTATAAATTAATATGTGTGTATTGTGCAGTGCTGCCGGTCACATTATAATATGTGTGTATTGTGCAGTGCTGCCCGGTCACATTATAATATGTGTGTATTGTGCAGTGCTGCTCCGTCACATTATAATATGTGTGTATTGTGCAGTGCTGCCGGTCACATTATAAATTATAATATGTGTGTATTTAGCAGTGCTGCCCGGTCACATTATAATATGTGTGTATTGTGCAGTGCTGCCCGGTCACATTATAAATTAATATGTGTGTATTGTGCAGTGCTGCCGGTCACATTATAATATGTGTGTATTCTGCAGTGCTGCCCGGTCACATTATAATATGTGTGTATTGTGCAGTGCTGCCCGGTCACATTATAAATTAATATGTGTGTATTGTGCATTGCTGCCGGTCACATTATAATATGTGTGTATTCTGCAGTGCTGCCCGGTCACATTATAATATGTGTGTATTGTGCAGTGCTGCCCCATCACATTATAATATGTGTGTATTGTGCAGTGCTGCCCGGTCACATTATAATATGTGTGTATTGTGCAGTGCTGCCCGGTCACATTATAAATTAATATGTGTGTATTGTGCAGTGCTGCCGGTCACATTATAATATGTGTGTATTCTGCAGTGCTGCCCGGTCACATTATAATATGTGTGTATTGTGCAGTGCTGCCCGGTCACATTATAATATGTGTGTATTGTGCAGTGCTGCCCCGTCACATTATAATATGTGTGTATTGTGCAGTGCTGCTCGGTCACATTATAATATGTGTGTATTCTGCAGTGCTGCCCGGTCACATTATAATATGTGTGTATCGTACAGTGCTGCCCAGTCACATTATAATATGTGTGTATTCCGCAGTGCTGCCCGGTCACATTATAATATGTGTGTATTCTGCAGTGCTGCCCGGTCACATTATAATATATGTGTACTCTGCAGTGCTGCCCCGTCACTTTATAATATGTGTGTATTGTGCAGTCCTGCCCGGTCACATTATAATATGTGTGTATTGTGCAGTGCTGCTCGGTCACATTATAAATTAATATGTGTGTATTGTGCAGTGCTGCCGGTCACATTATAATATGTGTGTATTGTGCAGTGCTGCCCGGTCACATTATAATATGTGTGTATTGTGCAGTGCTGCTCCGTCACATTATAATATGTGTGTATTGTGCAGTGCTGCCGGTCACATTATAAATTATAATATGTGTGTATTTAGCAGTGCTGCCCGGTCACATTATAATATGTGTGTATTGTGCAGTGCTGCCCCGTCACATTATAATATGTGTGTATTGTGCAGTGCTGCCCGGTCACATTATAAATTAATATGTGTGTATTGTGCAGTGCTGCCGGTCACATTATAATATGTGTGTATTCTGCAGTGCTGCCCGGTCACATTATAATATGTGTGTACTGTGCAGTGCTGCCCGGTCACATTATAATATGTGTGTATTGTGCAGTGCTGCCCCGTCACATTATAATATGTGTGTATTGTGCAGTGCTGCCCGGTCACATTATAATATGTGTGTATTGTGCAGTGCTGCCCGGTCACATTATAATATGTGTGTATTCTGCAGTGCTGCCCGGTCACATTATAATATGTGTGTACTCTGCAGTGCTGCCCCGTCACTTTATAATATGTGTGTATTCTGCAGTGCTGCCCGGTCACATTATAATATGTGTGTATATTCTGCAGTGCTGCCCGGTCACATTATAATATGTGTGTATTCCGCAGTGCTGCCCGGTCACATTATAATATGTGTGTATTGTGCAGTGCTGCCCCATCACATTATAATATGTGTGTATTGTGCAGTGCTGCCCGGTCACATTATAATATGTGTGTATTGTGCAGTGCTGCCCGGTCACATTATAATATGTGTGTATCGTACAGTGCTGCCCAGTCACATTATAATATGTGTGTATTCCGCAGTGCTGCCCGGTCACATTATAATATGTGTGTATTCTGCAGTGCTGCCCGGTCACATTATAATATATGTGTACTCTGCAGTGCTGCCCCGTCACTTTATAATATGTGTGTATTGTGCAGTCCTGCCCGGTCACATTATAATATGTGTGTATTGTGCAGTGCTGCTCGGTCACATTATAAATTAATATGTGTGTATTGTGCAGTGCTGCCGGTCACATTATAATATGTGTGTATTGTGCAGTGCTGCCCGGTCACATTATAATATGTGTGTATTGTGCAGTGCTGCTCCGTCACATTATAATATGTGTGTATTGTGCAGTGCTGCCGGTCACATTATAAATTATAATATGTGTGTATTTAGCAGTGCTGCCCGGTCACATTATAATATGTGTGTATTGTGCAGTGCTGCCCGGTCACATTATAAATTAATATGTGTGTATTGTGCAGTGCTGCCGGTCACATTATAATATGTGTGTATTCTGCAGTGCTGCCCGGTCACATTATAATATGTGTGTATTGTGCAGTGCTGCCCGGTCACATTATAAATTAATATGTGTGTATTGTGCATTGCTGCCGGTCACATTATAATATGTGTGTATTCTGCAGTGCTGCCCGGTCACATTATAATATGTGTGTATTGTGCAGTGCTGCCCCATCACATTATAATATGTGTGTATTGTGCAGTGCTGCCCGGTCACATTATAATATGTGTGTATTGTGCAGTGCTGCCCGGTCACATTATAAATTAATATGTGTGTATTGTGCAGTGCTGCCGGTCACATTATAATATGTGTGTATTCTGCAGTGCTGCCCGGTCACATTATAATATGTGTGTATTGTGCAGTGCTGCCCGGTCACATTATAATATGTGTGTATTGTGCAGTGCTGCCCCGTCACATTATAATATGTGTGTATTGTGCAGTGCTGCTCGGTCACATTATAATATGTGTGTATTCTGCAGTGCTGCCCGGTCACATTATAATATGTGTGTATCGTACAGTGCTGCCCAGTCACATTATAATATGTGTGTATTCCGCAGTGCTGCCCGGTCACATTATAATATGTGTGTATTCTGCAGTGCTGCCCGGTCACATTATAATATATGTGTACTCTGCAGTGCTGCCCCGTCACTTTATAATATGTGTGTATTGTGCAGTCCTGCCCGGTCACATTATAATATGTGTGTATTGTGCAGTGCTGCTCGGTCACATTATAAATTAATATGTGTGTATTGTGCAGTGCTGCCGGTCACATTATAATATGTGTGTATTGTGCAGTGCTGCCCGGTCACATTATAATATGTGTGTATTGTGCAGTGCTGCTCCGTCACATTATAATATGTGTGTATTGTGCAGTGCTGCCGGTCACATTATAAATTATAATATGTGTGTATTTAGCAGTGCTGCCCGGTCACATTATAATATGTGTGTATTGTGCAGTGCTGCCCCGTCACATTATAATATGTGTGTATTGTGCAGTGCTGCCCGGTCACATTATAAATTAATATGTGTGTATTGTGCAGTGCTGCCGGTCACATTATAATATGTGTGTATTCTGCAGTGCTGCCCGGTCACATTATAATATGTGTGTACTGTGCAGTGCTGCCCGGTCACATTATAATATGTGTGTATTGTGCAGTGCTGCCCCGTCACATTATAATATGTGTGTATTGTGCAGTGCTGCCCGGTCACATTATAATATGTGTGTATTGTGCAGTGCTGCCCGGTCACATTATAATATGTGTGTATTCTGCAGTGCTGCCCGGTCACATTATAATATGTGTGTACTCTGCAGTGCTGCCCCGTCACTTTATAATATGTGTGTATTCTGCAGTGCTGCCCGGTCACATTATAATATGTGTGTATATTCTGCAGTGCTGCCCGGTCACATTATAATATGTGTGTATTCCGCAGTGCTGCCCAGTCACATTATAATATGTGTGTATTCTGCAGTGCTGCCCCGTCACTTTATAATATGTGTGTATTCTGCAGTGCCGTCCTGTCACTTTATAATAAGTGTGTGTATTGTGCAGTGCTGCCCGGTCACATTATAATATGTGTGTATTCCGCAGTGCTGCCCCATCACATTATAATATGTGTGTATTCTGCAGTGCTGCCCGGTCACATTATAATATGTGTGTATCGTACAGCGCTGCCCGGTCACATTATAATATGTGTGTATTGTGCAGTGCTGCCCCGTTACTTTATAATATGTGTGTATTCCGCAGTGCTGCCTGGTCACATTATAATATGTGTGTATTGTGCAGTGCTGCCCGGTCACATTATATGTGTGTATTCCGCAGTGCTGCCTGGTCACATTATAAATATGTGTGTATTGTGCAGTGCTGTCCTGTCACATTATAATATGTGTGTATTCCGCAGTGCTGCCCAATCACATTATAATATGTGTGTATTCCGCAGTGCTGCCCGGTCACATTATAATATGTGTGTATTCCGCAGTGCTGCCCGGTCACATTATAATATGTGTGTATTGTACAGTGCTGCCCGGTCACATTATAATATGTGTGTATTCCGCAGTGCTACCTGGTCACATTATAATATGTGTGTATTGTGCAGTGCTGTCCTGTCACATTATAATATGTGTGTATTCCGCAGTGCTGCCTGGTCACATTATAATATGTGTGTATCGTACAGTGCTGCCCGGTCACATTATAATATGTGTGTATCGTACAGTGTTGACCGGGCACATTATAATATGTGTGTATTCCGCAGTGCTGCCTGGTCACATTATAATATGTGTGTATTGTGCAGTGCTGCCCGGTCACAATATAATATGTGTGTATTCCGCAGTGCTGCCCGGTCACATTATAATATGTGTGTATCGTACAGTGCTGCCCGGTCACATTATAATATGTGTGTATTCCGCAGTGCTGCCCGGTCACATTATAATATGTGTGTATTCCACAGGGCTGCCCGGTCACATTATATGTGTGTGTATTGTGCAGTGCTGCCTGGTCACATTATAATATGTGTGTATCGTACAGTGCTGTCCTGTCACATTATAATATGTGTGTATCGTACAGTGCTGCCCGGTCACATTATATGTGTGTATTGTGCAGTGCTGCCCGGTCACATTATGATATGTGTGTATCGTACAGTGCTGCCCCGTCACATTATAATATGTGTGTCTTCCGCAGTGCTGCCCGGTCACATTATAATATGTGTGTATCGTACAGTGCTGCCCGGTCACATTATAATATGTGTGTATTCCGCAGTGCTGCCCGGTCACATTATAATATGTGTGTATCGTACAGTGCTGCCCGGTCACATTATAATATGTGTGTATTGTGCAGTGCTGCCCGGTCACATTATAATATGTGTGTATCGTACAGTGCTGCCCCATCACATTATAATATGTGTGTATTCCGCAGTGCTGCCCGGTCACATTATAATATGTGTGTATCGTACAGTGCTGCCCCGTCACATTATAATATGTGTATATTCCGCAGTGCTGCCCGGTCACATTATAATATGTGTGTATCGTACAGTGCTGCCCGGTCACATTATAATATGTGTGTATTGTGCAGTGCTGCCCGGTCACATTATAATATGTGTGTATCGTACAGTGCTGTCCTGTCACATTATAATATGTGTGTATTGTGCAGTGCTGCACGGTCACATTATAATATGTGTGTATCGTACAGTGCTGTCCTGTCACATTATAATATGTGTGTATCGTACAGTGCTGCACGGTCACATTATAATATGTGTGTATTGTGCAGTGCTGCCCGGTCACATTATAATATGTGTGTATCGTACAGTGCTGCCCAGCCCAGTCACATTATAATATGTGTGTATTCCGCAGTGCTGCCCGGTCACATTATAATATGTGTGTATCGTACAGTGCTGCCCCGTCACATTATAATATGTGTGTATTCCGCAGTGCTGCCCGGTCACATTATAATATGTGTGTATCGTACAGTGCTGCCCGGTCACATTATAATATGTGTGTATTGTGCAGTGCTGCCCGGTCACATTATAATATGTGTGTATCGTACAGTGCTGTCCTGTCACATTATAATATGTGTGTATCGTACAGTGCTGCCCGGTCACATTATAATATGTGTGTATTGTGCAGTGCTGCCCGGTCACATTATAATATGTGTGTATCGTACAGTGCTGCCCAGTCACATTATAATATGTGTGTATTCCGCAGTGCTGCCCGGTCACATTATAATATGTGTGTATCGTACAGTGCTGCCCCGTCACATTATAATATGTGTGTATTCCGCAGTGCTGCCCGGTCACATTATAATATGTGTGTATTGTGCAGTGCTGCCCGGTCACATTATAATATGTGTGTATTCCGCAGTGCTGCCCGGTCACATTATAATATGTGTGTATTGTGCAGTGCTGCCCCGTCACATTATAATATGTGTGTATTCCGCAGTGCTGCCTGGCACTATACTTATTACACTATTGTGTTTATATATTACACTGGTTGGCAGGAAATTCTCACCCCCACAGGTATAAATCTTCCACATGTCACTTATAGGCACCAGACCTGTTCTATGGGACTGCGAGGTGCCAGGGAACAGCTGCCAGCCAGTTGCCCACAGCTAGCGCCCATCTGGTCCACATACTACAGTTGGCCATCAGAAACCAATGGCTGCCAACCATCGATATTTCCGATTGTGATGCTTTTATCCGTCCAATGCCTGGCTAGTGAGGGTTTCCACATCGCACACTTGTTTATGATGGCTGACACCAAGAGGGAGAAAGGCAGAGAGACCTCAGCGCAGCTCCTCTGCGCATGCGCGCGCTACAACTGTCTACAACGCACGCGCACTAGCATAGCATTGCTGTGTCAATCCTTGAATGGTTTACATGTGATTGGTACATGCTACCGCAAGACATGTCGTCATGGCGGCAAACACTGCGGGGTGAGGCTCATGTTTATCTCAGCGATGGCACTAGTTCCTAGTGTACTGATTGGCTGATAGTCTAGCCATTAGCCAACAAAATGGCCGCCTGTGCTGGGCGTCAGGGACTGATAAAATCTATATACATGGGTGATTTATACCTGCTGCTCAGCTGTTTATATTACTGACTGGGTTTTGTTTCCCCCCTTTAGGAGATTTGGGACAAAATGTGCAGCCTGCCAACAAGGTATCCCCCCCACACAGGTGGTGAGGCGAGCACAGGAGTTCGTGTACCACCTCCACTGCTTTTCCTGCATCGTGTGCAAGAGACAGCTGGCCACCGGGGACGAGTTCTACCTCATGGAGGACAGTCGGCTGGTTTGCAAGGGGGACTATGAGACGGCAAAGCAGAGAGGTACAGTCTCCTGCCAGAGGCAACCTCACATTATGGCTCAGTGCTTCCAGTTGCTCCCTACTTGGTTCCATATTGACAGAATGATCATGTTACACACTGTGTGTGAGCCAGCCTGCTCCATCTACGGCTCATTGGACAGGATGACCCGGCAGGGTGCGGACTCGTGTATTGTGCTGCTATATTCAGAGTATGATTATGACCAAATGGAGCCCTATGCAAGATACTAGTCTGAGTCTTATTCTCCCTGTATGTCATCATAAACGGGCTAATCTGGGTCTTCCTCTGGCCGCTTAGCCCTTGGTATGAGTCTAGACCGCTCCTAGGCGATCCAGTTCTGGGTGTATTTCATACATAATGCACATTACAGTATGACGTGTGCTCTGACTGACATGCCAGGTTTACATGCACACATACTGAAACCGAATGACATGTGAATGATACATTGCAGAACACACAACATGCATGCACCAACCAGATTCTAACTGGATTTATTGGGAAATAATACTGTAACTTCCCAAGCTGACATCACTGATTGTGTGTTATCACTTTTGTATAGACATCAGCTCAAAAAAAATAAAATAATTTGAAGTGATACAAAATGGATGTCCCCTGTAGGCAGTGCACGGAAATGTATGAAAGTATTTAACTACACTCATTAAAAAAAAAGTTTTCAGGCAGGAAAACAATCAGTCCTAAATTCCTTTTTTTTTTAGCCAATAAAATACCGTCTCCCGACACTATACTGTCATCAGCGTCCCTCTCACATCTACTCCTGCTGAAATTAATTACTATCATAATCTATGATAAATATATTCAAATGTTGATGATATAAAATATACACGTTGCAATATATAATGTGTCATCTTTAATAATTCTAATACAATTTTGTTTTAACAATATAACATTTTATGTGGAAAACTCAGTTATAAGTAAAAATAAATATTTTAAAACAATTTGAAAAAATTAGGATGAAATCACCAAAATAAAAATAATAATACCATAACCTCTGAGTGTTTACCTAGCCTCTTGGGTTTAATTAGCTTAAGTTTGTTAATATTGGATCCTGTTTTTTCATTATTCTAATATTTATACAGTAAAATTTGATATGTGTGAATAAAGTCACATATATGAATCTTTAAAAAAAAAAAAAAATCAATAATCCTTTTTTAATTTATTTACAGTTAAAAATAAAAACAAAAACACAATGAACTCATGGAAGTAAAAAAAATCATTTATTTTAATGAGCTGAACAATACATTATTTAGACCTTAAGATTGGTTACGATTAAAGGTGAAATGTAGAATTGAAACCAGATCATATGTTGCTTCTGTCTAAAACTCTGATTATCTTGGCTAAACAGTGCTTTCAGTTTACATTGTACATCATATTTTTTAGTCAAATAATTTTTAGTTTTAAACTGGTGATAAATAATATGGAAAAAAACAGTAAATAAAAAGGTTTATTATTTAGTGTTACTAGTGTAGAACAAAACCAGCCTATAATGTGTCACACTTAAATTCAAAACCAGTCATTGAAAAGTAAAATTTAACATTTTAAATAAAATTTAATTATCTGACAATTATTTAATTTTTAATAATAATAATAATAATAATAATAGAGTAGTAATAGTAATAATAATAATAATAATAATAATAAATATATTTGCATTAATATTATAAAAATAAATATTTTTATATTTTTTATAACAAAAAGTTTTAAATGCCAAAAAAATAAATGTGATATTTTTCAGTAATAAAGTCTTTTTTCCACTTATTGCAGAAGCAGAATCAACAGCCAAAAGGCCAAGGACAACAATTACTGCTAAGCAGCTGGAGACACTGAAAAATGCCTATAACAACTCTCCAAAACCTGCCAGGCACGTCAGAGAACAGCTGTCATCGGAGACGGGCCTGGACATGAGAGTGGTGCAGGTGAGGACTGATCTGCATGTTAATAGGAAAATGTATATTAATTATAAGTGGATAGGAAAACAACACTTTATTTACACTCAGAACCATTGAGCACCACAGTCCTTACATACAGGGAAAGGAAGGACAGCTATCATAATTAATTTAAACAAATAAAAATATTCTTTTTCTGCCATTTTGTATTTCTGTATGCAGGCAAATAAAATGATTCTGTTAGCAGATTTATATTTAAATTCAGATTAGTGGTCCACCTATAAAAACTCTCTGAAACAGATATATAAAAACACCCTGGAATAATACTATAAAACCATCCATTTATTAGAGACATTTAAAAAAAAACCCTCCTATTACCACACTGGACAATGTCCCTGCTGGACCAGATCCTATGATATATATATTATTATATATATTATATAGGGAGTGCCGGGCTGCTTCATTCCATATATATATATGTATATATATATATATATATTATATATCTTGGTGAAGCCGGCACTCCAGAGCTAATGCAGCACATCTGGTTACCCGCTCTGCAGGAGTGGAAACAGATGTACACCAGTGGGTTGGTCTGCGACTGAATACTTTGCCATCATATATTATATTTCATTTTGATATATTAACACATTATCTGTAAATTCTGATGAATTCTTTGTCAGTATGTCTAACGCATTTTGCCACCGGTTCACCTTCCCATTACTGTATTTAAAGGTCTGGTTCCAGAACAGAAGAGCAAAGGAGAAAAGACTGAAGAAAGACGCGGGAAGACAGAGATGGGGGCAGTATTTCAGAAACATGAAGCGGTCCAGGGGGAATTCCAAATCGGACAAGGACAGTATCCAGGAAGAGGGACCAGATAGTGATGCTGAGGTCTCGTTCACAGGTGCTGCTGAAATCTATAAAACCCTCTGAAAACAGCTTGTGTGACACAACCCTCAGTGTATAATGCCACTGATTTCTGTTCTGTTACGTACATATTCCTGCCTATCTTATTCTGTATGTATGAGAGTTGTACAACAGAAAACTGCACATTGGGGGTCATTCCGAGTTGATCGCTCGCTAGCAGTTTTTAGCAGCCGAGCAAACGCTATGCCGCCTCCCACTGGGAGTGTATTTTAGCTTAGCAGCCACGCCTGCGTTTTTTCTGGCACGCTTGTGTTTTTCCGAACATTCCCTGAAAACGGTCAGTTGACAGCCAGAAATGCCCACTTCATGTCAATCACACTGCGGCCACCAGTGCGACTTAAAAGCTTCACTAGACCCTGTGTGAAATGGCATAGTTCGTTGTGCCCGTACGACGCGCGTGCGCATTGCGCCGCATACGCATGCGCAAAACACCCGTTTTTAAGTCTGTTTGTTGCGCTGCGAACAAATGCAGCTAGCGATCAACTCGGAATGACCCCCATTGTCTTTTGCAGGATCATTTTATACAGCTTAATAATAAGTAACTTAGTGTGTGTCCTGAAATTAGATAGATTGCAGACAGGGACTCCCCGTGCCCGGATACAAAACTTCAGTCAAAAATATACGGAGGTTAGCAAAGCCCCGGCTGCCACTGTTTCCTCTACAAATTAAATGGATGACAAAACCCCAGCAGGAAATTAATTAGTTTCTTTCCCCAGCAGACGTCTAACAGTTGAGCAGTTTGGTCGCCTGCAGAATAAGGCACAGAAGGAATTCACTGCTGTCCAAGGGGAGATTTATACGTTCTGCCTTCCAGTGGTGGGATTTGCTATCTCTCCTATCTCCCCCACAACCACACACAGGACATGTCTCTATATAACACTGTCTCCTACAGTCACTGTCTTCCTTACCGTAGCTGTACTTTCTGTACGTTACAGGAAAGGGTTACAGTAGTGAGAGGTGTATTATGCAATCAGCCTATCTGCAGCGCGCTTAGTGTACTGTACGTTACAGGAAAGGGTTACAGTAGTGAGAGGTGTATTATGCAATCAGCCTATCTGCAGCGCGCTTAGTGTACTGTACGTTACAGGAAAGGGTTACAGTAGTGAGAGGTGTATTATGCAATCAGCCTATCTGCAGCGCGCTTAGTGTACTGTACGTTACAGGAAAGGGTTACAGTAGTGAGAGGTGTATTATACAATCAGCCCATCTGCAGCGCGCTTAGTGTACTGTACGTTACAGGAAAGGGTTACAGTAGTGAGAGGTGTATTATGCAATCAGCCCATCTGCAGCGCGCTTAGTGTACTGTACGTTACAGGAAAGGGTTACAGTAGTGAGAGGTGTATTATACAATCAGCCTATCTGCAGCGCGCTTAGTGTACTGTACGTTACAGGAAAGGGTTACATTAGTGAGAGGTGTATTATGCAATCAGCCTATCTGCAGCGCGCTTAGTGTACTGTATGTTACAGGAAAGGGTTACAGTAGTGAGAGGTGTATTATACAATCAGCCTATCTGCAGCACGCTTAGTGTACTGTGCGTTACAGGAAAGGGTTACAGTAGTGAGAGGTGTATTGTACAGTCAGCCTATCTGCAGAGCGCTTAGTGTACTGTACGTTACAGGAAAGGGTTACAGTAGTGAGAGGTGTATTGTACAGTCAGCCTATCTGCAGCGCACTTAGTGTACTGTACGTTACAGGAAAGGGTTACAGTAGTGAGAGGTGTATTATACAATCAGCCTATCTGCAGCGCGCTTAGTATACTGTGCGTTACAGGAAAGGGTTACAGTAGTGAGAGGTGTATTATACAATCAGCCTATATGCAGCGCACTTAGTGTACTGTACGTTACAGGAAAGGGTTACAGTAGTGAGAGGTGTATTATACAATCAGCCTATCTGCAGCACGCTTAGTGTACTGTACGTTACAGGAAAGGGTTACATTAGTGAGAGGTGTATTATACAATCAGCCTATCTGCAGCACGCTTAGTGTACTGTACGTTACAGGAAAGGGTTAAAGTAGTGAGAGGTGTATTATGCAATCAGCCTATCTGCAGCGCGCTTAGTGTACTGTACGTTACAGGAAAGGGTTACATTAGTGAGAGGTGTATTATACAATCAGCCTATCTGCAGCACGCTTAGTGTACTGTACGTTACAGGAAAAGGTTACATTAGTGAGAGGTGTATTATGCAATCAGCCTATCTGCAGCGCGCTTAGTGTACTGTACGTTACAGGAAAGGGTTACATTAGTGAGAGGTGTATTATACAATCAGCCTATATGCAGCGCGCTTAGTGTACTGTACGTTACAGGAAAGGGTTACAGTAGTGAGAGGTGTATTATACAATCAGCCTATCTGCAGCGCACTTAGTGTACTGTACGTTACAGGAAAGGGTTACAGTAGTGAGAGGTGTATTATACAATCAGCCTATCTGCAGCGCACTTAGTGTACTGTACGTTACAGGAAAGGGTTACAGTAGTGAGAGGTGTATTATACAATCAGCCTATATGCAGCGCGCTTAGTGTACTGTACGTTACAGGAAAGGGTTACAGTAGTGAGAGGTGTATTATACAATCAGCCTATCTGCAGCGCACTTAGTGTACTGTACGTTACAGGAAAGGGTTACAGTAGTGAGAGGTGTATTATACAATCAGCCTATCTGCAGCACGCTTAGTGTACTGTACATTACAGGAAATGGTTACAGTAATGAGAGCTGTATTATACAATCAGCCTATCTGCAGCGCGCTTAGTGTACTGTACGTTACAGGAAAGGGTTACAGTAGTGAGAGGTGTATTATACAATCAGCCTATCTGCAGCGCGCTTAGTGTACTGTACATTACAGGAAATGGTTACAGTAGTGAGAGCTGTATTATACAATCAGCCTATCTGCAGCGCGCTTAGTGTACTGTACGTTACAGGAAAGGGTTATAGTAGTGAGAGGTGTATTATACAATCAGCCTATCTGCAGCGCGCTTAGTGTACTGTACGTTACAGGAAAGGGTTATAGTAGTGAGAGGTGTATTATACAATCAGCCTATCTGCAGCGCGCTTAGTGTACTGTACGTTACAGGAAAGGGTTACAGTAGTGAGAGGTGTATTGTATAATCAGCCTATCTGCAGCACGCTTAGTGTACTGTACGTTACAGGAAAGGGTTACAGTAGTGAGAGGTGTATTATACAATCAGCCCATCTGCAGCGCGCTTAGTGTACTGTACGTTACAGGAAAGGGTTACAGTAGTGAGGTGTATTATACAATCAGCCTATCTGCAGCACGCTTAGTGTACTGTACGTTACAGGAAAGGGTTACAGTAGTGAGAGGTGTATTGTACAGTCAGCCTATCTGCAGCGCGCTTAGTGTACTGTACGTTACAGGAAAGGGTTACAGTAGTGAGGTGTATTATACAATCAGCCTATCTGCAGCACGCTTAGTGTACTGTACGTTACAGGAAAGGGTTACAGTAGTGAGAGGTGTATTGTACAGTCAGCCTATCTGCAGCACGCTTAGTGTACTGTACGTTACAGGAAAGGGTTACAGTAGTGAGAGGTGTATTATACAATCAGCCTATCTGCAGCACGCTTAGTGTACTGTACGTTACAGGAAAGGGTTACAATAGTGAGAGGTGTATTATACAATCAGCCTATCTGCAGCGCGCTTAGTGTACTGTACGTTACAGGAAAGGGTTACAGTAGTGAGAGGTGTATTATACAATCAGCCTATCTGCAGCACGCTTAGTGTACTGTACGTTACAGGAAAGGGTTACAGTTGTGAGAGGTGTATTATACAATCAGCCTATCTGCAGCACGCTTAGTGTACTGTACGTTACAGGAAAGGGTTACAATAGTGAGAGGTGTATTATACAATCAGCCCATCTGCAGCGCGCTTAGTGTACTGTACGTTACAGGAAAGGGTTACAGTAGTGAGAGGTGTATTATACAATCAGCCTATCTGTAGCGCACTTAATGTGCTGTATGTTACAGGAAAGGATTACAGTAGTAAGAGGTATATTATACAATCAGCCTCTCTGCAGCACGCTTAGTGTACTGTACGTTACAGGAAAGGGTTACAATAGTGAGAGGTGTATTATACAATCAGCCCATCTGCAGCGCGCTTAGTGTACTGTACGTTACAGGAAAGGGTTACAGTAGTGAGAGGTGTATTATACAATCAGCCTATCTGTAGCGCACTTAATGTGCTGTATGTTACAGGAAAGGGTTACAGTAGTGAGAGGTGTATTATACAATCAGCCTATCTGCAGCGCGCTTAGTGTACTGTACGTTACAGGAAAGGGTTACAATATTGTACAGTCAGCCTATCTGCAGCGCACTTAGTGTACTGTACATTACAGGAAAGGGTTACAGTAGTGAGAGGTGTATTATACAATCAGCCTATCTGCAGCGCGCTTAGTGTACTGTACGTTACAGGAAAGGGTTACAGTAGTGAGAGGTGTATTATACAATCAGCCTATCTGCAGCGCGCTTAGTGTACTGTACGTTACAGGAAAGGGTTACAGTAGTGAGAGGTGTATTATACAATCAGCCTATCTGCAGCGTGCTTAGTGTACTGTACGTTACAGGAAAGGGTTACAGTAGTGAGAGGTGTATTATACAATCAGCCTATCTGCAGCACGCTTAGTGTACTGTACGTTACAGGAAAGGGTTACAATAGTGAGAGGTGTATTATACAATCAGCCCATCTGCAGCGCGCTTAGTGTACTGTACGTTACAGGAAAGGGTTACAGTAGTGAGGTGTATTATACAATCAGCCTATCTGTAGCGCACTTAGTGTACTGTACGTTACAGGAAAGGGTTACAGTAGTGAGAGGTGTATTGTACAGTCAGCCTATCTGCAGAGCGCTTAGTGTACTGTACGTTACAGGAAAGGGTTACAGTAGTGAGAGATGTATTATACAATCAGCCTATCTGCAGCGCGCTTAGTGTACTGTATGTTACAGGAAAGGATTACAGTAGTAAGAGGTATATTATACAATCAGCCTATCTGCAGCGCGCTTAGTGTACTGCACGTTACAGGAAAGGGTTACAGTAGTGAGAGGTGTATTATACAATCAGCCTATCTGCAGCGCACTTAATGTGCTGTATGTTACAGGAAAGGATTACAGTAGTAAGAGGTATATTATACAATCAGCCTATCTGCAGCGCGCTTAATGTGCTGTATGTTACAGGAAAGGATTACAGTAGTAAGAGGTATATTATACAATCAGCCTATCTGCAGCGCGCTTAGTGTACTGTACGTTACAGGAAAGGGTTACAATATTGTACAGTCAGCCTATCTGCAGCGCACTTAGTGTACTGTACATTACAGGAAAGGGTTACAGTAGTGAGAGGTGTATTATACAATCAGCCCATCTGCAGCGCGCTTAGTGTACTGTACGTTACAGGAAAGGGTTACAGTAGTGAGAGGTGTATTATACAATCAGCCTATCTGCAGCGCGCTTAGTGTACTGTACGTTACAGGAAAGGGTTATAGTAGTGAGAGGTGTATTATACAATCAGCCTATCTGCAGCGCGCTTAGTGTACTGTACGTTACAGGAAAGGGTTACAGTAGTGAGAGGTGTATTATACAATCAGCCCATCTGCAGCGCGCTTAGTGTACTGTACGTTACAGGAAAGGGTTACAGTAGTGAGAGGTGTATTATACAATCAGCCTATCTGCAGCGCGCTTAGTGTACTGTACGTTACAGGAAAGGTTTACAGTAGTGAGAGGTGTATTATACAGTCAGCCTATCTGCAGCGCGCTTAGTGTACTGTACGTTACAGGAAAGGGTTACAGTAGTGAGAGGTGTATTATACAATCAGCCTATCTGCAGCGCGCTTAGTGTACTGTACGTTACAGGAAAGGGTTATAGTAGTGAGAGGTGTATTATACAATCAGCCTATCTGCAGCTCGCTTAGTGTACTGTACGTTACAGGAAAGGGTTACAGTAGTGAGAGGTGTATTATACAATCAGCCCATCTGCAGCGCGCTTAGTGTACTGTACGTTACAGGAAAGGGTTACAGTAGTGAGAGGTGTATTATACAATCAGCCTATCTGCAGCGCGCTTAGTGTACTGTACGTTACAGGAAAGGGTTACAGTAGTGAGAGGTGTATTATACAGTCAGCCTATCTGCAGCGCGCTTAGTGTACTGTACGTTACAGGAAAGGGTTACAGTAGTGAGAGGTGTATTATACAATCAGCCTATCTGCAGCGCGCTTAGTATACGTTGGTGACAGTTGGGCTACATGTTGCTTTGGGACTTGTAAAATTAGGTAGTTTAGCAGAGGCTTACTTTAAAGTATTTGTTTATAGGGTGTCAGAGGATGCTAGGCAAGTATAGATTACATGATGGGGAGGGGGGTCCCCGGTACCCTCAGCACCCCTAGGAAACCATTTTATGAATATTATGTTAGACAGAAATGTAGCATGTTCTAACAAATTCTGTTATGTCTTTATTGCAGATGAGCCCACCATGTCAGAGATGAGCCATTCCAATGGGATTTACAGCAGTCTAAACCAGGCCTCTCCAGTGTTGGGTAGACCGGCTGGAAGCAACAGTGCTTTTTCCTTGGAACACGGCGGCATTCCAGCTTCAGACCAGTATCATGACCTGAGATCTAACAGCCCCTATGGAATACCTCAGTCGCCAGCATCATTACAGGCCTTGTCAGGTCACCAGCCACTGATTTCAAGCTTGGCGTTCCCAGATGCTGGGTTGGGCATAATGGCTCAAGGTGGGCAGGTGTTGCCCCCATCTATGAGAGTATTAGGAGCAAGTGGACCAAATTCTGACCTTTCTACTGGTAGCAGTGGCGGATACCCAGACTTTCCTGCCAGTCCGGCCTCTTGGTTAGATGAAGTGGACCATGCCCAGTTTTGACATGAGACTTGAACCCAGCTGGTTTATGTAAAAGTTGGAGGTAAACTTTTTATTCTGGAAAGGAATGGACAGGAAGGCATAACGCCATCACAACGTCTTTCCGGGAACTGGTTACAAAGGCGCAGACAGGTACTGTGACCGAGAGGACATGGGAGGACATTGGACATCTTCATCCAGGACTCCACTGCTACATTTGTGGTAATGATTGATCTGCTCTGTAATGTCATAATGAGCTCAGAACGGAAGATAAAAGACTTCTATGTGTTTGTTACAGAGATCAATGACTTCTGCATCGTTATCCTTGTGATGTATGATACACGTTATCTAGCACCATCTTCTGTGGAATACCCGCAATATAGAAGGAAGCAGCAGGACCCCTGGACTTTGTGTTTAAGAGGCTATATCAAAAACTTTAAGGGAACAACCCATCCTTATTCAGTCATACCTCCATATACAGCCAATAGTGTGGGAACCATCATGGGAGTTCCAGCGGGACATGAAGCCTTGCAGTCTCCTGGCTGGTGGATGTTGGTCATTTATAAAACTCTATTGAAGGGCTACGGGTGGCTTGTAATATGCAGAAATCAGGTGGGAATACCCCTAGGGGGCTTCCTCCATTCGCTGTAGATGGAGGACATGTATGGAAAAGAGGTCCAATAGTGGGCAACGGTTTAAAAAAAAAATATATAATTTTAAGAAATATATATATATCCCTGTATTTGCAACAGCAACTATCACTGCAGAGAAGCTGAAATAAATAAGTTTGTAGATCAACTTATGGGTTGGGGTATGTACATTTTTTTGTTTGTTTAAAACTGATTGAACATGTTGTCCGAAATAATGATGATGACCATTTTATTTCGGCTGACCAACTGCTCCGCATTTTGTTACCTATATACCACACAGTGTAAGATATGACAACACCTCATTCTGAAATTGCACTTACAATCTGTTGCCAAAAAGAAAAAATATTCCTAGATCATTTTCACTGTACGTCACGCGTCACGCTATCCCCAGTCCAACATCCGATGCATTTTTATAAAAAATAATATTTAACTTTATACTATCATTTTTATGTCAATAGTTCCGTTGTATCGTTTAACGTCGCTCTCTTTAAAAAAGGCAAATAAAAGCAATTTGGTTTATTGGTATAAAAATTCAGTATGTAAATTGTTCCTCGTACGCTGAATGCTGTGGAATATGTGTTTGTCAATGTGTATTATTTATTTGCTCCTTAATGATCAAACATTTCAAGACATTCAATAAATTTGTCAGCAAAAATGCTAATTCTGTCTGGCTAAATTTACTAACCAGAAATAATTTAACAGCCTCTTAGGAAATAGCATTTGAAACCAGCATCAAACCTTTTTAAATATTAAATTATTTATTAGCGTGGCTGCAATCCGATTTGTCAAGAATTATATAAAAAAAAAACTTAATTAAATGTTATTTTACATACTAAGAGGGGACGCTGACAGTATGCAGACCAGCACAAGCATCAAATCATAACACAAAAATATATACATTGGAATATTGGCCCTCTTTCCGAGTTGATCGCTCGCTAGCTGATTTTATCAGCATTGCACACGCTAGGCCGTCGCCCTCTGGGAGTGTATCTTAGCTTAGCAGAAGTGCAAACGAAAGGATCGCAGAACAGTGCTAAAAATGTTTCAACCAGTTTCTGAGTAGCTCCAGACCTACTCCTACCTTGCGATCACTTCAGACTATTTAGTTCCTGTTTTGACGTCACATACACGCCCTGCGTCCGGCCAGCCACTCCCCCGTTTCCCCAGGCACGCCTGCGTTTTCATCTGACACGCCTGCGTTTTTCAGCACACTCCCGGAAAACAGTCAGTTACCTCCTAGAAACGCCCCTTTCCTGTCAATCACTCACCGATCAGCAGAGCGACTGAAAGTGCCGCTAGACCTTGTATAAAACGACATCGTTTGTTGTGAAAGTACGCCGAGCGTGCGCATTGCGGCCCATACGTATGCGCAGAAATGCCGATTTTACCTGATCGCCGCGCTGCGAACAACGGCAGCTAGCGATCAACTCGGAATGACCCCAATATATAAAGAATATTTAGCAATGCCACAGCAGAATGTGGAATCCCACAAAAATATTATACAATGCACACAACACACAATTACACAAAATCCATGGTAAATGCTTTGTACAAATATACACCAGGATTAAAGGATCTGGGATCAACTATGGCTAATTAAAGAACAATGACATTCCCCAGAGAGAAAGTGAAGGAGGTAAAATCAGGAACAGTCGCTTCCTAAAGATTTACATTTATTAGCAATTTTTCTTTTTTTATTAACGTTCACTTTGTCATTTACACTGTTATATAATTTTTAAATTACTACCATTACCCCGAGACAAGCGGTGTCACCTTCATCAATCAGTACTTTTACTTTATTAATCAGTAAAAAATATTTGTCATTTGTCCAGGCTCACCTATCACATATATATATATATATATAATAAAAATACAAATGTATCAGCAGGAGGTGTGTATATGATATAGACCCCTCCTGCCAGGGGTGTCTTAAGAGAGGGGGCCCCATGTGCAGACTCCGGGTGGGCTCCCTCCTCACCACGGCGCCATATTCTCCGGCACTGAGCCAGAGTCTACTGCGCATGCGCAGGTCTGCGGAAACATTGCGCCCACCATGTTCCGGAGACAAAATTTGTACTGCGCATGTGCTGTGGCCATTTTGGAAGGGATTTTCTTCTGCGACGGCTGCAGCGTCCGACGCTGGACTCCGGAGAGGTGAGTATTAAAATATTGGTGCAATGTGTGCTGTGTGGGGCCCCCCCCCTGTGCACCACACACATTGCACCCATGATAGAAACGCCTGTGCCTCCTGCATTGCATTTGTGCGAGTGCAGTGACCATAGAGACGCCTCAGCCTGACAGGTACCTGGCAGCATGCGAGGGCCGGAATTCTGCAAGCAGCCACGGCCTCATCCCTCCTGAAAAACGGGGTGACGCGCTCCCTTTTCCGGGAACACTGGGCCTATGAGTCAGGCAGAGGCTTTGGGGAACTGCGTTCGATGTCCAGACCCCAAAACATCGGAGACGGATTAGCGTACGTGGTGGTATATCTCTGTGTCAGCCCCTATATGTATATATATATATATATATAGAGAGAGAGAGAGTGCCGGTCATACACAACTATCCGGTTGCCGTCCACACAATATAAACAATCAGCATTCTCATATAGACGTAGCAGTACGAGGTCTGGAGACCTGCGCTCTGTACAGTGTTCCAGTTACTTCTCTCTCACCAGGGGCCAGATGTACTAAGCCTGAAAAGTGATAAATATCACTGTGATAAAGTACCAGCCAATCGGCTCCTAACTGTCATTTTTCAAACATAGCCTGTGACATGATAGTTAGGAGCCGATTGGCTGGTGCTTTATCACAGTGATATTTATCACTTTTCAGGCTTAGTACATCTCCCCCCAGGACTCTTATTTCCAGCGTCTATGGGAGAGCGCCACCAGTCTGTGCTGACTGATTATATATAAGACAATAATATATATGATGCCTTTGTGAGTTCAGCCCATTGTGCGGCATTACACTAATTCTTCAGTACAGTTATGCTGAAAGGTTAAATAAGCTGAAGACCCCCCCACATGACACAGACACCCGAAGCGCCATCCCACAACTTTCAGTTAGTAAATTGCTGTAATGTCACTGGCTCTGTATGGGGTAAATTTACTAACATTCGTATTTTCCCGTTTCAGGTCAAAGTTCAATCACGAATGACATCGAAAGTGTAAAACTGCAACTTTTTGAATTTATTACGACTAATTTACTAAGCTGCCGTATTCGGGTTTTTCTTTTGTTCCGATGTCGATGTCATTCGTGTTTTTTTTTTTTTTTTTAACGGCAGTGATTAGCAAAACACTGCCGACTTTTTAAAAATGAATCTCGGCCGGATCTGTGTGATCCGTGCTGGGGTTCTTTTTTTTTTTTTTTTTTGTTAAATTAAACAGTGTAAAATAAAAATAAAAATTGCGTGGGGTCCCCCCTCCTAAGCATAACCAGCCTCGGGCTCTGCGCCTGGTCCTGGTTCCAAAAATACGGGGGACAAAAAGAGTAGGGGTCCCCCGTATTTTTAAAACCAGCACCGGGCTCCACTAGCTGGACAGATAATGCCACAGCCGGGGATCACTTTTATATAGTGCCCTGCGGCCGTGGCATCAAAAATCCAACTAGTCACCCCTGGCCGGGGTACCCTGGGGGAGTGGGGACCCCTTCAATCAAGGGGTCCCCCCCAGCCACCCAAGGGCCAGGGGTGAAGCCCGAGGCTGTCCCCCCCCATCCAATGGGCTGCGGATGGGGGGGCTGATAGCCTTTTGTGATAATGAAAAGATATTGTTTTTAGTAGCAGTACTACAAGGCCCAGCAAGCCTCCCCCGCATGCTGGTACTTGGAGAACCACAAGTACCAGCATGCGGCGGAAAAACGGGCCCGCTGGTACCTGTAGTACTATTACTAAAAAAATACCCAAAAAAAGACAAGACACACACACCGTGAAAGTAAAGATTTATTACATACATGCACACAAACATACATACATACTTACCTTATGTTCACACGCAGGTCGGTCCTCTTCTCCAGTAGAATCCAAGGGGTACCTGTTGAATAAATTCTACTCACCAGATCCAGGGTCCTCGGGGCAACCATTTGTAATCCAGGTACTTGAATAAAATAACAAAACGGACACACGAGCCACGCACTGAAAGGGGCCCCATGTTTTCACATGGGACTCCTTTCCCCGAATGCCAGAAACCCACTCTGACTTCTGTCTAAGTGGGTTTCTTCAGCCAATCAGGGAGCGCCACGTTGTAGCACTCTCCTGATCGGCTGTGTGCTCCTGTACTGAGTGACAGGCGGCACACGGCAGTGTTACAATGTAGCGCCTATGCGCTCCATTGTAACCAATGTTGGGAACTTTCTGCCCTGCGGTTGACCTAAAGTGACGTCACCGCTGAGCAGAAAGTTCCCACCATTGGTTACAATGGAGCGCATAGGCGCTACATTGTAACACTGCCGTGTGCCGCCTGTCACTCAGTACAGGAGCACACAGCCGATCAGGAGAGTGCTACAACGTGGCGCTCCCTGATTGGCTGAAGAGACCCACTTAGACAGAAGTCAGAGTGGGTTTCTGGCATTCGGGGAAAGGAGTCCCATGTGAAAAGTAAACATGGGGCCCCTTTCAGTGCGTGGCTCGGGTGTCCGTTTTGTTATTTTATTCAAGTACCTGGATTACAAATGGTTGCCCCGAGGACCCTGGGACCCTGGATCTGGTGAGTAGAATTTATTCAACAGGTACCCCTTGGATTCTACTGGAGAAGAGGACCGACCTGCGTGTGAACATAAGGTAAGTATGTATGTATGTTTGTGTGCATGTATGTAATAAATCTTTACTTTCACGGTGTGTGTGTCTTGTCTTTTTTTGGGTATTTTTTTAGTAATAGTACTACAGGTACCAGCGGGCCCGTTTTTCCGCCGCATGCTGGTACTTGTGGTTCTCCAAGTACCAGCATGCGGGGGAGGCTTGCTGGGCCTTGTAGTACTGCTACTAAAAACAATATCTTTTCATTATCACAAAAGGCTATCAGCCCCCCCATCCGCAGCCCATTGGATGGGGGGACGACAGCCTCGGGCTTCACCCCTGGCCCTTGGGTGGCTGGGGGGGGGGGACCCCTTGATTGAAGGGGTCCCCACTCCCCCAGGGTACCCCGGCCAGGGGTGACTAGTTGGATTTTTGATGCCACGGCCGCAGGGCACTATATAAAAGTGACCCCCGGCTGTGGCATTATCTGTCCAGCTAGTGGAGCCCGGTGCTGGTTTTAAAAATACGGGGGACCCCTACTCTTTTTGTCCCCCGTATTTTTGGAACCAGGACCAGGCGCAGAGCCCGATGCTGGTTGCTTAAATATGGGGGAACCCCTGTCATTTTCCCCCCCATATTTTTGCAACCAGGATCGGCTCAAAGAGCCCGAGGCTGGTTATGCTTAGGAGGGGGGACACCACGTAATTTTTTGTGTGAAAATAATCACTTTCCCACCCCTTCCCACTGATATACATGCACGGATCTCATGGATCCCTGCATGCCTATCCAATCACGGATATAAAAAGCAGGTCTGTTTTTTTTAAGCACTTTTTTACGAGTTGTAATTTTTCACGGCAGTGTTTGTTTTTTTTTGCTTTGCACTTCTTAGTAAATGACCGAGATTCATACTTAAACAGCCGCGTTTTGACCGATGGTGTATTCATTCGTGATTTTTTCCTAGGACTTCCAAATATTACGAATGCCCTCATCACTGCCGTGATTATTGCTTAGTAAATTACCGAAATGACACTTTGATGAAAAAACGGCATCTCGGTCAAAATCGGGACCTTAGTAAATTTACCCCTATGACTCTATACACACGATTCAGTCCAGCCTGGACGCTTACACAGCGCTGAGTTTCCATATTCTATTTTATATTGATGCAAAGTAGAGAAGCGCCACCCTCCTTACCAATCACTTCTCTCTCTGCAGAGGCCGCGTCTGGGACATATTTGGTGATGCACAATTAACGAGATAACAGGGTCCAGAGGCGCCTCTTGGTGGCACAACCCGTCCCAAGCACATTTAATGTAATGACATCATGAAACAAGCAACAGGAGAGTAGAAAGATGTGCGCCTATGGACATGCTCTAAGGCATTCACTGTAGCTGAGCACCTATTAGGACATACCAAAAGGACAGCAATTGTGTCACCCCCATGAGCGTGCCCTCAAGGTGGCGCCACCAGTCACACACTCCTCATTACAGCCCTGCAACCACTTATTTCAGGTTTAGTACTACAAGGTTTATGGTTTTTTTACTTTGTTCAAAATGAGACTGACCAGTGCAGGAGATGACAGTAGTGACCGCGCACAGTGCAGGTGATACACTGTCTCAGTATGAGCCTCCCTGAGACTGACCAGTGCAGGAGATGACAGTAGTGACCGCGCACAGTGCAGGTGATACACTGCCTCAGTATGAGCCTCCCTGAGACTGACCAGTGGAGGAGATGACAGTAGTGACCGCGCACAGTGCAGGTGATACACTGCCTCAGTATGAGCCTCCCTGAGACTGACCAGTGCAGGAGATGACAGTAGTGACCGCGCACAGTGCAGGTGATACACTGCCTCAGTATGAGCCTCCGTGAGACTGACCAGTGCAGGAGATGACAGTAGTGACCGCGCACAGTGCAGGTGATACACTGCCTCAGTATGAGCCTCCCTGAGACTGACCAGTGGAGGAGATGACAGTAGTGACCGCGCACAGTGCAGGAGATACACTGCCTCAGTATGAGCCTCCCTGAGACTGACCAGTGCAGGAGATGACAGTAGTGACCGCGCACAGTGCAGGTGATACACTGCCTCAGTATGAGCCTCCGTGAGACTGACCAGTGCAGGAGATGACAGTAGTGACCGCGCACAGTGCAGGTGATACACTGCCTCAGTATGAGCCTCCCTGAGACTGACCAGTGCAGGAGATGACAGTAGTGACCGCTCAGAGTGCAGGTGATACACTGCCTCAGTATGAGCCTCCCTGAGACTGACCAGTGCAGGAGATGACAGTAGTGACCGCGCACAGTGCAGGTGATACACTGCCTCAGTATGAGCCTCCGTGAGACTGACCAGTGCAGGAGATGACAGTAGTGACCGCGCACAGTGCAGGTGATACACTGCCTCAGTATGAGCCTCCCTGAGACTGACCAGTGGAGGAGATGACAGTAGTGACCGCGCACAGTGCAGGAGATACACTGCCTCAGTATGAGCCTCCCTGAGACTGACCAGTGCAGGAGATGACAGTAGTGACCGCGCACAGTGCAGGTGATACACTGCCTCAGTATGAGCCTCCGTGAGACTGACCAGTGCAGGAGATGACAGTAGTGACCGCGCACAGTGCAGGTGATACACTGCCTCAGTATGAGCCTCCCTGAGACTGACCAGTGCAGGAGATGACAGTAGTGACCGCGCACAGTGCAGGTGATACACTGCCTCAGTATGAGCCTCCCTGAGACTGACCAGTGCAGGAGATGACAGTAGTGACCGCTCAGAGTGCAGGTGATACACTGCCTCAGTATGAGCCTCCCTGAGACTGACCAGTGGAGGAGATGACAGTAGTGACCGCGCACAGTGCAGGTGATACACTGCCTCAGTATGAGCCTCCCTGATACTGACCAGTGGAGGAGATGACAGTAGTGACCGCGCACAGTGCAGCTGATACACTGCCTCAGTATGAGCCTCCCTGAGACTGACCAGTGGAGGCAGATGACAGTAGTGACCGCGCACAGTGCAGGTGATACACTGCCTCAGTATGAGCCTCCCTGAGACTGACCAGTGGAGGCAGATGACAGTAGTGACCGCGCACAGTGCAGGTGATACACTGCCTCAGTATGAGCCTCCCTGAGACTGACCAGTGCAGGAGATGACAGTAGTGACCGCGCACAGTGCAGGTGATACACTGCCTCAGTATGAGCCTCCCTGAGACTGACCAGTGGAGGCAGATGACAGTAGTGACCGCGCACAGTGCAGGAGATACACTGCCTCAGTATGAGCCTCCCTGAGACTGACCAGTGCAGGAGATGACAGTAGTGACCGCGCACAGTGCAGCTGATACACTGCCTCAGTATGAGCCTCCCTGAGACTGACCAGTGGAGGCAGATGACAGTAGTGACTGCGCACAGTGCAGGTGATACACTGCCTCAGTATGAGCCTCCATGAGACTGACCAGTGGAGGAGATGACAGTAGTGACCGCGCACAGTGCAGGTGATACACTGCCTCAGTATGAGCCTCCCTGAGACTGACCAGTGGAGGCAGATGACAGTAGTGACCGCTCAGAGTGCAGGTGATACACTGCCTCAGTATGAGCCTCCCTGAGACTGACCAGTGCAGGAGATGACAGTAGTGACCGCGCACAGTGCAGGTGATACACTGCCTCAGTATGAGCCTCCCTGAGACTGACCAGTGCAGGAGATGACAGTAGTGACCGCGCACAGTGCAGGTGATACACTGCCTCAGTATGAGCCTCCCTGAGACTGACCAGTGCAGGAGATGACAGTAGTGACCGCGCACAGTGCAGGAGATACACTGTCTCAGTATGAGCCTCCCTGAGACTGACCAGTGCAGGAGATGACAGTAGTGACCGCGCACAGTGCAGGTGATACACTGCCTCAGTATGAGCCTCCCTGAGACTGACCAGTGGAGGAGATGACAGTAGTGACCGCGCACAGTGCAGGTGATACACTGCCTCAGTATGAGCCTCCCTGAGACTGACCAGTGGAGGAGATGACAGTAGTGACCGCGCACAGTGCAGATGATACACTGCCTCAGTATGAGCCTCCCTGAGACTGACCAGTGCAGGAGATGACAGTAGTGACCGCGCACAGTGCAGGTGATACACTGCCTCAGTATGAGCCTCCCTGAGACTGACCAGTGGAGGAGATGACAGTAGTGACCGCGCACAGTGCAGGTGATACACTGCCTCAGTATGAGCCTCCCTGAGACTGACCAGTGCAGGAGATGACAGTAGTGACCGCGCACAGTGCAGGTGATACACTGCCTCAGTATGAGCCTCCCTGAGACTGACCAGTGGAGGCAGATGACAGTAGTGACCGCGCACAGTGCAGGTGATACACTGCCTCAGTATGAGCCTCCCTGAGACTGACCAGTGCAGGAGATGACAGTAGTGACCGCGCACAGTGCAGGTGATACACTGCCTCAGTATGAGCCTCCCTGAGACTGACCAGTGGAGGAGATGACAGTAGTGACCGTGCACAGTGCAGGTGATACACTGCCTCAGTATGAGCCTCCCTGAGACTGACCAGTGCAGGAGATGACAGTAGTGACCGCGCACAGTGCAGGTGATACACTGCCTCAGTATGAGCCTCCCTGAGACTGACCAGTGCAGGAGATGACAGTAGTGACCGCGCACAGTGCAGGTGATACACTGCCTCAGTATGAGCCTCCCTGAGACTGACCAGTGGAGGAGATGACAGTAGTGACCGCGCACAGTGCAGATGATACACTGCCTCAATATGTGCCTCCCTGAGACTGACCAGTGGAGGAGATGACAGTAGTGACCGCGCACACTGCAGATGATACACTGCCTCAGTATGAGCCTCCCTGAGACTGACCAGTGGAGGAGATGACAGTAGTGACCGCGCACAGTGCAGCTGATACACTGCCTCAGTATGAGCCTCCCTGAGACTGACCAGTGGAGGAGATGACAGTAGTGACCGCGCACAGTGCAGGTGATACACTGCCTCAGTATGAGCCTCCCTGAGACTGACCAGTGCAGGAGATGACAGTAGTGACCGCGCACAGTGCAGGTGATACACTGCCTCAGTATGAGCCTCCCTGAGACTGACCAGTGGAGGAGATGACAGTAGTGACCGCGCACAGTGCAGATGATACACTGCCTCAATATGTGCCTCCCTGAGACTGACCAGTGGAGGAGATGACAGTAGTGACCGCGCACACTGCAGATGATACACTGCCTCAGTATGAGCCTCCCTGAGACTGACCAGTGCAGGAGATGACAGTAGTGACCGCGCACAGTGCAGGTGATACACTGCCTCAGTATGAGCCTCCCTGAGACTGACCAGTGGAGGAGATGACAGTAGTGACCGCGCACAGTGCAGCTGATACACTGCCTCAGTATGAGCCTCCCTGAGACTGACCAGTGGAGGCAGATGACAGTAGTGACCGCGCACAGTGCAGGAGATACACTGCCTCAGTATGAGCCTCCCTGAGACTGACCAGTGGAGGCAGATGACAGTAGTGACCGCGCACAGTGCAGGTGATACACTGCCTCAGTATGAGCCTCTCTGAGACTGACCAGTGCAGGAGATGACAGTAGTGACCGCGCACAGTGCAGGTGATACACTGCCTCTGTATGAGCCTCCCTGAGACTGACCAGTGGAGGAGATGACAGTAGTGACCGCGCACAGTGCAGGTGATACACTGCCTCAGTATGAGCCTCCCTGAGACTGACCAGTGCAGGAGATGACAGTAGTGACCGCGCACAGTGCAGGAGATACACTGTCTCAGTATGAGCCTCCCTGAGACTGACCAGTGGAGGAGATGACAGTAGTGACCGCGCACAGTGCAGGTGATACACTGTCTCAGTATGAGCCTCCCTGAGACTGACCAGTGGAGGCAAATGACAGTAGTGACCGCGCACAGTGCAGGTGATACACTGTCTCAGTATGAGCCTCCCTGAGACTGACCAGTGGAGGCAGATGACAGTAGTGACCGCGCACAGTGCAGGTGATACACTGCCTCAGTATGAGCCTCCCTGAGACTGACCAGTGGAGGCAGATGACAGTATTGACCGCGCACAGTGCAGGTGATACACTGTCTCAGTATGAGCCTCTCTGAGACTGACCAGTGCAGGAGATGACAGTAGTGACCGCGCACAGTGCAGGTGATACACTGCCTCAGTATGAGCCTCCCTGAGACTGACCAGTGGAGGAGATGACAGTAGTGACCGCGCACAGTGCAGGTGATACACTGCCTCAGTATGAGCCTCCCTGAGACTGACCAGTGCAGGAGATGACAGTAGTGACCGCGCACAGTGCAGGTGATACACTGCCTCAGTATGAGCCTCCCTGAGACTGACCAGTGGAGGAGATGACAGTAGTGACCGCGCACAGTGCAGATGATACACTGCCTCAATATGTGCCTCCCTGAGACTGACCAGTGGAGGAGATGACAGTAGTGACCGCGCACACTGCAGATGATACACTGCCTCAGTATGAGCCTCCCTGAGACTGACCAGTGGAGGAGATGACAGTAGTGACCGCGCACAGTGCAGCTGATACACTGCCTCAGTATGAGCCTCCCTGAGACTGACCAGTGGAGGCAGATGACAGTAGTGACCGCGCACAGTGCAGGAGATACACTGCCTCAGTATGAGCCTCCCTGAGACTGACCAGTGGAGGCAGATGACAGTAGTGACCGCGCACAGTGCAGGTGATACACTGCCTCAGTATGAGCCTCTCTGAGACTGACCAGTGCAGGAGATGACAGTAGTGACCGCGCACAGTGCAGGTGATACACTGCCTCTGTATGAGCCTCCCTGAGACTGACCAGTGGAGGAGATGACAGTAGTGACCGCGCACAGTGCAGGTGATACACTGCCTCAGTATGAGCCTCCCTGAGACTGACCAGTGCAGGAGATGACAGTAGTGACCGCGCACAGTGCAGGAGATACACTGTCTCAGTATGAGCCTCCCTGAGACTGACCAGTGGAGGAGATGACAGTAGTGACCGCGCACAGTGCAGGTGATACACTGTCTCAGTATGAGCCTCCCTGAGACTGACCAGTGGAGGCAAATGACAGTAGTGACCGCGCACAGTGCAGGTGATACACTGTCTCAGTATGAGCCTCCCTGAGACTGACCAGTGGAGGCAGATGACAGTAGTGACCGCGCACAGTGCAGGTGATACACTGCCTCAGTATGAGCCTCCCTGAGACTGACCAGTGGAGGCAGATGACAGTATTGACCGCGCACAGTGCAGGTGATACACTGCCTCAGTATGAGCCTCCCTGAGACTGACCAGTGCAGGAGATGACAGTAGTGACCGCGCACAGTGCAGGTGATACACTGCCTCAGTATGAGCCTCCCTGAGACTGACCAGTGCAGGAGATGACAGTAGTGACCGCTCAGAGTTCAGGTGATACACTGTCTCAGTATGAGCCTCCCTGAGACTGATCAGTGCAGGAGATGACAGTAGTGACCGCGCACAGTGCAGGTGATACACTGCCTCAGTATGAGCCTCCCTGAGACTGACCAGTGCAGGAGATGACAGTAGTGACCGCACACAGTGCAGGTGACACACTGCCTCAGTATGAGCATCCCTGAGACTGACCAGTGCAGGAGATGACAGTAGTGACCGCGCACAGTGCAGGTGATACACTGCCTCAGTATGAGCCTCCCTGAGACTGACCAGTGGAGGCAGATGACAGTAGTGACCGCGCACAGTGCAGGTGATACACTGCCTCAGTATGAGCCTCCCTGAGACTGACCAGTGCAGGAGATGACAGTAGTGACCGCGCACAGTGCAGGAGATACACTGCCTCAGTATGGGCCTCCCTGAGACTGACCAGTGCAGGAGATGACAGTAGTGACCGCGCACAGTGCAGGTGATACACTGCCTCAGTATGAGCCTCCCTGAGACTGACCAGTGGAGGCAGATGATAGTAGTGACCGCGCACAGTGCAGGTGATACACTGCCTCAGTATGAGCCTCCCTGAGACTGACCAGTGGAGGCAGATGATAGAAGTGACCGCGCACAGTGCAGGTGATACACTGCCTCAGTATGAGCCTCCCTGAGACTGACCAGTGGAGGAGATGACAGTAGTGACCGCGCACAGTGCAGGAGATACACTGCCTCAGTATGAGCCTCCCTGAGACTGACCAGTGGAGGAGATGACAGTAGTGACCGCGCACAGTGCAGGAGATACACTGCCTCAGTATGAGCCTCCCTGAGACTGACCAGTGGAGGCAGATGATAGTAGTGACCGCGCACAGTGCAGGTGATACACTGCCTCAGTATGAGCCTCCCTGAGACTGACCAGTGGAGGAGATGACAGTAGTGACCGCGCACAGTGCAGGAGATACACTGCCTCAGTATGAGCCTCCCTGAGACTGACCAGTTGAGGAGATGACAGTAGTGACCGCGCACAGTGCAGGTGATACACTGCCTCAGTATGAGCCTCCCTGAGACTGACCAGTGCAGGAGATGACAGTAGTGACTGCGCACAGTGCAGGTGATACACTGCCTCAGTATGAGCCTCCCTGAGACTGACCAGTGGAGGAGATGACAGTAGTGACTGCGCACAGTGCAGCTGATACACTGTCTCAGTATGAACCTCCCTGAGACTGACCAGTGGAGGCAGATGACAGTAGTGACCGCGCACAGTGCAGGAGATACACTGCCTCAGTATGAGCCTCCCTGAGACTGACCAGTGGAGGAGATGACAGTAGTGACCGCGCACAGTGCAGCTGATACACTGCCTCAGTATGAGCCTCCCTGAGACTGACCAGTGGAGGCAGATGACAGTAGTGACCGCGCACAGTGCAGGAGATACACTGCCTCAGTATGAGCCTCCCTGAGACTGACCAGTGGAGGCAGATGACAGTAGTGACCGCGCACAGTGCAGGTGATACACTGCCTCAGTATGAGCCTCTCTGAGACTGACCAGTGCAGGAGATGACAGTAGTGACCGCGCACAGTGCAGGTGATACACTGCCTCTGTATGAGCCTCCCTGAGACTGACCAGTGGAGGAGATGACAGTAGTGACCGCGCACAGTGCAGGTGATACACTGCCTCAGTATGAGCCTCCCTGAGACTGACCAGTGCAGGAGATGACAGTAGTGACCGCGCACAGTGCAGGAGATACACTGTCTCAGTATGAGCCTCCCTGAGACTGACCAGTGGAGGAGATGACAGTAGTGACCGCGCACAGTGCAGGTGATACACTGTCTCAGTATGAGCCTCCCTGAGACTGACCAGTGGAGGCAAATGACAGTAGTGACCGCGCACAGTGCAGGTGATACACTGTCTCAGTATGAGCCTCCCTGAGACTGACCAGTGGAGGCAGATGACAGTAGTGACCGCGCACAGTGCAGGTGATACACTGCCTCAGTATGAGCCTCCCTGAGACTGACCAGTGGAGGCAGATGACAGTATTGACCGCGCACAGTGCAGGTGATACACTGCCTCAGTATGAGCCTCCCTGAGACTGACCAGTGCAGGAGATGACAGTAGTGACCGCGCACAGTGCAGGTGATACACTGCCTCAGTATGAGCCTCCCTGAGACTGACCAGTGCAGGAGATGACAGTAGTGACCGCTCAGAGTTCAGGTGATACACTGTCTCAGTATGAGCCTCCCTGAGACTGATCAGTGCAGGAGATGACAGTAGTGACCGCGCACAGTGCAGGTGATACACTGCCTCAGTATGAGCCTCCCTGAGACTGACCAGTGCAGGAGATGACAGTAGTGACCGCACACAGTGCAGGTGACACACTGCCTCAGTATGAGCATCCCTGAGACTGACCAGTGCAGGAGATGACAGTAGTGACCGCGCACAGTGCAGGTGATACACTGCCTCAGTATGAGCCTCCCTGAGACTGACCAGTGGAGGCAGATGACAGTAGTGACCGCGCACAGTGCAGGTGATACACTGCCTCAGTATGAGCCTCCCTGAGACTGACCAGTGCAGGAGATGACAGTAGTGACCGCGCACAGTGCAGGAGATACACTGCCTCAGTATGGGCCTCCCTGAGACTGACCAGTGCAGGAGATGACAGTAGTGACCGCGCACAGTGCAGGTGATACACTGCCTCAGTATGAGCCTCCCTGAGACTGACCAGTGGAGGCAGATGATAGTAGTGACCGCGCACAGTGCAGGTGATACACTGCCTCAGTATGAGCCTCCCTGAGACTGACCAGTGGAGGCAGATGATAGAAGTGACCGCGCACAGTGCAGGTGATACACTGCCTCAGTATGAGCCTCCCTGAGACTGACCAGTGGAGGAGATGACAGTAGTGACCGCGCACAGTGCAGGAGATACACTGCCTCAGTATGAGCCTCCCTGAGACTGACCAGTGGAGGAGATGACAGTAGTGACCGCGCACAGTGCAGGAGATACACTGCCTCAGTATGAGCCTCCCTGAGACTGACCAGTGGAGGCAGATGATAGTAGTGACCGCGCACAGTGCAGGTGATACACTGCCTCAGTATGAGCCTCCCTGAGACTGACCAGTGGAGGAGATGACAGTAGTGACCGCGCACAGTGCAGGAGATACACTGCCTCAGTATGAGCCTCCCTGAGACTGACCAGTTGAGGAGATGACAGTAGTGACCGCGCACAGTGCAGGTGATACACTGCCTCAGTATGAGCCTCCCTGAGACTGACCAGTGCAGGAGATGACAGTAGTGACTGCGCACAGTGCAGGTGATACACTGCCTCAGTATGAGCCTCCCTGAGACTGACCAGTGGAGGAGATGACAGTAGTGACTGCGCACAGTGCAGCTGATACACTGTCTCAGTATGAACCTCCCTGAGACTGACCAGTGCAGGAGATGACAGTAGTGACCGCGCACAGTGCAGGTGATACACTGCCTTAGTATGAGCCTCCCTGAGACTGACCAGTGGAGGAGATGACAGTAGTGACCGCGCACAGTGCAGGAGATACACTGCCTCACTATGAGCATCCCTGAGACTGACCAGTGGAGGAGATGACAGTAGTGACCGCGCACAGTGCAGGAGATACACTGCCTCAGTATGAGCCTCCCTGAGACTGACCAGTGCAGGAGATGACAGTAGTGACCGCGCACAGTGCAGGTGATACACTGTCTCAGTATGAGCCTCCCTGAGACTGACCAGTGGAGGAGATGACAGTAGTGACCGCGCACAGTGCAGGTGATACACTGTCTCAGTATGAGCCTCCCTGAGACTGACCAGTGCAGGAGATGACAGTAGTGACCGTGCACAGTGCAGGTGATACACTGCCTCAGTATGAGCCTCCCTGAGACTGACCAGTGCAGGAGATGACAGTAGTGACCGCGCACAGTGCAGGTGATACACTGCCTCAGTATGAGCCTCCCTGAGACTGACCAGTGGAGGAGATGACAGTAGTGACCGCGCACAGTGCAGATGATACACTGCCTCAATATGTGCCTCCCTGAGACTGACCAGTGGAGGAGATGACAGTAGTGACCGCGCACACTGCAGATGATACACTGCCTCAGTATGAGCCTCCCTGAGACTGACCAGTGGAGGAGATGACAGTAGTGACCGCGCACAGTGCAGCTGATACACTGCCTCAGTATGAGCCTCCCTGAGACTGACCAGTGGAGGCAGATGACAGTAGTGACCGCGCACAGTGCAGGAGATACACTGCCTCAGTATGAGCCTCCCTGAGACTGACCAGTGGAGGCAGATGACAGTAGTGACCGCGCACAGTGCAGGTGATACACTGCCTCAGTATGAGCCTCTCTGAGACTGACCAGTGCAGGAGATGACAGTAGTGACCGCGCACAGTGCAGGTGATACACTGCCTCTGTATGAGCCTCCCTGAGACTGACCAGTAGAGGAGATGACAGTAGTGACCGCGCACAGTGCAGGTGATACACTGCCTCAGTATGAGCCTCTCTGAGACTGACCAGTGCAGGAGATGACAGTAGTGACCGCGCACAGTGCAGGTGATACACTGCCTCAGTATGAGCCTCCCTGAGACTGACCAGTGCAGGAGATGACAGTAGTGACCGCGCACAGTGCAGGAGATACACTGTCTCAGTATGAGCCTCCCTGAGACTGACCAGTGGAGGAGATGACAGTAGTGACCGCGCACAGTGCAGGTGATACACTGTCTCAGTATGAGCCTCCCTGAGACTGACCAGTGGAGGCAAATGACAGTAGTGACCGCGCACAGTGCAGGTGATACACTGTCTCAGTATGAGCCTCCCTGAGACTGACCAGTGGAGGCAGATGACAGTAGTGACCGCGCACAGTGCAGGTGATACACTGCCTCAGTATGAGCCTCCCTGAGACTGACCAGTGGAGGCAGATGACAGTATTGACCGCGCACAGTGCAGGTGATACACTGCCTCAGTATGAGCCTCCCTGAGACTGACCAGTGCAGGAGATGACAGTAGTGACCGCGCACAGTGCAGGTGATACACTGCCTCAGTATGAGCCTCCCTGAGACTGACCAGTGCAGGAGATGACAGTAGTGACCGCTCAGAGTTCAGGTGATACACTGTCTCAGTATGAGCCTCCCTGAGACTGATCAGTGCAGGAGATGACAGTAGTGACCGCGCACAGTGCAGGTGATACACTGCCTCAGTATGAGCCTCCCTGAGACTGACCAGTGCAGGAGATGACAGTAGTGACCGCACACAGTGCAGGTGACACACTGCCTCAGTATGAGCATCCCTGAGACTGACCAGTGCAGGAGATGACAGTAGTGACCGCGCACAGTGCAGGTGATACACTGCCTCAGTATGAGCCTCCCTGAGACTGACCAGTGGAGGCAGATGACAGTAGTGACCGCGCACAGTGCAGGTGATACACTGCCTCAGTATGAGCCTCCCTGAGACTGACCAGTGCAGGAGATGACAGTAGTGACCGCGCACAGTGCAGGAGATACACTGCCTCAGTATGAGCCTCCCTGAGACTGACCAGTGCAGGAGATGACAGTAGTGACCGCGCACAGTGCAGGTGATACACTGCCTCAGTATGAGCCTCCCTGAGACTGACCAGTGGAGGCAGATGATAGTAGTGACCGCGCACAGTGCAGGTGATACACTGCCTCAGTATGAGCCTCCCTGAGACTGACCAGTGGAGGCAGATGATAGAAGTGACCGCGCACAGTGCAGGTGATACACTGCCTCAGTATGAGCCTCCCTGAGACTGACCAGTGGAGGAGATGACAGTAGTGACCGCGCACAGTGCAGGAGATACACTGCCTCAGTATGAGCCTCCCTGAGACTGACCAGTGCAGGAGATGACAGTAGTGACCGCGCACAGTGCAGGTGATACACTGCCTCAGTATGAGCCTCTCTGAGACTGACCAGTGCAGGAGATGACAGTAGTGACCGCGCACAGTGCAGGTGATACACTGCCTCAGTATGAGCCTCCCTGAGACTGACCAGTGCAGGAGATGACAGTAGTGACCGCGCACAGTGCAGGAGATACACTGTCTCAGTATGAGCCTCCCTGAGACTGACCAGTGGAGGAGATGACAGTAGTGACCGCGCACAGTGCAGGTGATACACTGTCTCAGTATGAGCCTCCCTGAGACTGACCAGTGGAGGCAAATGACAGTAGTGACCGCGCACAGTGCAGGTGATACACTGTCTCAGTATGAGCCTCCCTGAGACTGACCAGTGGAGGCAGATGACAGTAGTGACCGCGCACAGTGCAGGTGATACACTGCCTCAGTATGAGCCTCCCTGAGACTGACCAGTGGAGGCAGATGACAGTATTGACCGCGCACAGTGCAGGTGATACACTGCCTCAGTATGAGCCTCCCTGAGACTGACCAGTGCAGGAGATGACAGTAGTGACCGCGCACAGTGCAGGTGATACACTGCCTCAGTATGAGCCTCCCTGAGACTGACCAGTGCAGGAGATGACAGTAGTGACCGCTCAGAGTTCAGGTGATACACTGTCTCAGTATGAGCCTCCCTGAGACTGATCAGTGCAGGAGATGACAGTAGTGACCGCGCACAGTGCAGGTGATACACTGCCTCAGTATGAGCCTCCCTGAGACTGACCAGTGCAGGAGATGACAGTAGTGACCGCACACAGTGCAGGTGACACACTGCCTCAGTATGAGCATCCCTGAGACTGACCAGTGCAGGAGATGACAGTAGTGACCGCGCACAGTGCAGGTGATACACTGCCTCAGTATGAGCCTCCCTGAGACTGACCAGTGGAGGCAGATGACAGTAGTGACCGCGCACAGTGCAGGTGATACACTGCCTCAGTATGAGCCTCCCTGAGACTGACCAGTGCAGGAGATGACAGTAGTGACCGCGCACAGTGCAGGAGATACACTGCCTCAGTATGAGCCTCCCTGAGACTGACCAGTGCAGGAGATGACAGTAGTGACCGCGCACAGTGCAGGTGATACACTGCCTCAGTATGAGCCTCCCTGAGACTGACCAGTGGAGGCAGATGATAGTAGTGACCGCGCACAGTGCAGGTGATACACTGCCTCAGTATGAGCCTCCCTGAGACTGACCAGTGGAGGCAGATGATAGAAGTGACCGCGCACAGTGCAGGTGATACACTGCCTCAGTATGAGCCTCCCTGAGACTGACCAGTGGAGGAGATGACAGTAGTGACCGCGCACAGTGCAGGAGATACACTGCCTCAGTATGAGCCTCCCTGAGACTGACCAGTGCAGGAGATGACAGTAGTGACCGCGCACAGTGCAGGAGATACACTGCCTCAGTATGAGCCTCCCTGAGACTGACCAGTGGAGGAGATGACAGTAGTGACCGCGCACAGTGCAGGAGATACACTGCCTCAGTATGAGCCTCCCTGAGACTGACCAGTGGAGGAGATGACAGTAGTGACCGCGCACAGTGCAGGAGATACACTGCCTCAGTATGAGCCTCCCTGAGACTGACCAGTGGAGGCAGATGATAGTAGTGACCGCGCACAGTGCAGGTGATACACTGCCTCAGTATGAGCCTCCCTGAGACTGACCAGTGGAGGAGATGACAGTAGTGACCGCGCACAGTGCAGGAGATACACTGCCTCAGTATGAGCCTCCCTGAGACTGACCAGTTGAGGAGATGACAGTAGTGACCGCGCACAGTGCAGGTGATACACTGCCTCAGTATGAGCCTCCCTGAGACTGACCAGTGCAGGAGATGACAGTAGTGACTGCGCACAGTGCAGGTGATACACTGCCTCAGTATGAGCCTCCCTGAGACTGACCAGTGGAGGAGATGACAGTAGTGACTGCGCACAGTGCAGCTGATACACTGTCTCAGTATGAACCTCCCTGAGACTGACCAGTGCAGGAGATGACAGTAGTGACCGCGCACAGTGCAGGTGATACACTGCCTTAGTATGAGCCTCCCTGAGACTGACCAGTGGAGGAGATGACAGTAGTGACCGCGCACAGTGCAGGAGATACACTGCCTCACTATGAGCATCCCTGAGACTGACCAGTGGAGGAGATGACAGTAGTGACCGCGCACAGTGCAGGAGATACACTGCCTCAGTATGAGCCTCCCTGAGACTGACCAGTGCAGGAGATGACAGTAGTGACCGCGCACAGTGCAGGTGATACACTGTCTCAGTATGAGCCTCCCTGAGACTGACCAGTGGAGGCAGATGACAGTAGTGACCGTGCACAGTGCAGATGATACACTGTCTCAGTATGAGCCTCCCTGAGACTGACCAGTGCAGGAGATGACAGTAGTGACCGTGCACAGTGCAGGTGATACACTGCCTCAGTATGAGCCTCCCTGAGACTGACCAGTGCAGGAGATGACAGTAGTGACCGCGCACAGTGCAGGTGATACACTGCCTCAGTATGAGCCTCCCTGAGACTGACCAGTGGAGGCAGATGACAGTAGTGACCGCTCAGAGTGCAGGTGATACACTGTCTCAGTATGAGCCTCCCTGAGACTGACCAGTGCAGGAGATGACAGTAGTGACCGCGCACAGTGCAGGTGATACACTGCCTCAGTATGAGCCTCCCTGAGACTGACCAGTGGAGGAGATGACAGTAGTGACCGCGCACAGTGCAGGTGATACACTGCCTCAGTATGAGCCTCCCTGAGACTGACCAGTGGAGGAGATGACAGTAGTGACCGCGCACAGTGCAGGTGATACACTGCCTCAGTATGAGCCTCCCTGAGACTGACCAGTGGAGGAGATGACAGTAGTGACCGCGCACAGTGCAGGTGATACACTGCCTTAGTATGAGCCTCCCTGAGACTGACCAGTGCAGGAGATGACAGTAGTGACCGCGCACAGTGCAGGAGATACACTGCCTCAGTATGAGCCTCCCTGAGACTGACCAGTGCAGGAGATGACAGTAGTGACCGCGCACAGTGCAGGTGATACACTGCCTCAGTATGAGCCTCCCTGAGACTGACCAGTGCAGGAGATGACAGTAGTGACCGCGCACAGTGCAGGTGATACACTGCCACAGTATGAGCCTCCCTGAGACTGACCAGTGGAGGCAGATGACAGTAGTGACCGCGCACAGTGCAGGTGATACACTGCCTCAGTATGAGCCTCCCTGAGACTGACCAGTGCAGGAGATGACAGTAGTGACCGCGCACAGTGCAGGTGATACACTGCCTCAGTATGAGCCCCCTTGAGACTGACCAGTGCAGGAGATGACAGTAGTGACCGCGCACAGTGCAAATTATACACTGCCTCAGTATGAGCCTCCCTGAGACTGACCAGTGCAGGAGATGACAGTAGTGACCGCTCAGAGTGCAGGTGATACACTGCCTCAGTATGAGCCTCCTTGAGACTGACCAGTGCAGGAGATGACAGTAGTGACCGCTCAGAGTGCAGGTGATACACTGCCTCAGTATGAGCCTCCCTGAGACTGACCAGTGCAGGAGATGACAGTAGTGACCGCGCACAGTGCAGGTGATACACTGCCTCAGTATGAGCCTCCCTGAGACTGACCAGTGCAGGAGATGACAGTAGTGACCGTGCACAGTGCAGGTGATACACTGCCTCAGTATGAGCCTCCCTGAGACTGACCAGTGCAGGAGATGACAGTAGTGACCGCGCACCGCACAGTGCAGGTGATACACTGCCTCAGTATGAGCCTCCCTGAGACTGACCAGTGCAGGAGATGACAGTAGTGACCGCGCACAGTGCAGCTAATACACTGCCTCAGTATGAGCCTCCCTGAGACTGACCAGTGGAGGCAGATGACAGTAGTGACCGCGCACAGTGCAGGTGATACACTGCCTCAGTATGAGCCTCCCTGAGACTGACCAGTGGAGGCAGATGACAGTAGTGACCGCGCACAGTGCAGCTGATACACTGCCTCAGTATGAGCCTCCCTGAGACTGACCAGTGGAGGCAGATGACAGTAGTGACCGCGCACAGTGCAGGTGATACACTGCCTCAGTATGAGCCTCCCTGAGACTGACCAGTGGAGGCAGATGACAGTAGTGACCGCGCACAGTGCAGGTGATACACTGCCTCAATATGAGCCTCACTGAGACTGACCAGTGCAGGAGATGACAGTAGTGACCGCGCACAGTGCAGGTGATACACTGCCTCAGTATGAGCCTCCCTGAGACTGACCAGTGGAGGAGATGACAGTAGTGACCGCGCACAGTGCAGGTGATACACTGCCACAGTATGAGCCTCCCTGAGACTGACCAGTGGAGGCAGATGACAGTAGTGACCGCGCACAGTGCAGGTGATACACTGCCTCAGTATGAGCCTCCCTGAGACTGACCAGTGCAGGAGATGACAGTAGTGACCGCGCACAGTGCAGGTGATACACTGCCTCAGTATGAGCCCCCTTGAGACTGACCAGTGCAGGAGATGACAGTAGTGACCGCTCAGAGTGCAGGTGATACACTGCCTCAGTATGAGCCTCCCTGAGACTGACCAGTGCAGGAGATGACAGTAGTGACCGCTCAGAGTGCAGGTGATACACTGCCTCAGTATGAGCCTCCCTGAGACTGACCAGTGCAGGAGATGACAGTAGTGACCGCGCACCGCACAGTGCAGGTGATACACTGCCTCAGTATGAGCCTCCCTGAGACTGACCAGTGCAGGAGATGACAGTAGTGACCGCGCACAGTGCAGGTGATACACTGCCTCAGTATGAGCCCCCTTGAGACTGACCAGTGCAGGAGATGACAGTAGTGACCGCGCACAGTGCAAATTATACACTGCCTCAGTATGAGCCTCCCTGAGACTGACCAGTGCAGGAGATGACAGTAGTGACCGCTCAGAGTGCAGGTGATACACTGCCTCAGTATGAGCCTCCCTGAGACTGACCAGTGCAGGAGATGACAGTAGTGACCGCGCACAGTGCAGGAGATACACTGTCTCAGTATGAGCCTCCCTGAGACTGACCAGTGCAGGAGATGACAGTAGTGACCGCTCAGAGTGCAGGTGATACACTGCCTCAGTATGAGCCTCCCAGAGACTGACCAGTGCAGGAGATGACAGTAGTGACCGCGCACCGCACAGTGCAGGTGATACACTGCCTCAGTATGAGCCTCCCTGAGACTGACCAGTGCAGGAGATGACAGTAGTGACCGCGCACAGTGCAGCTGATACACTGCCTCAGTATGAGCCTCCCTGAGACTGACCAGTGGAGGCAGATGACAGTAGTGACCGCGCACAGTGCAGGTGATACACTGCCTCAGTATGAGCCTCCCTGAGACTGACCAGTGGAGGCAGATGACAGTAGTGACCGCGCACAGTGCAGCTGATACACTGCCTCAGTATGAGCCTCCCTGAGACTGACCAGTGGAGGCAGATGACAGTAGTGACCGCGCACAGTGCAGGTGATACACTGCCTCAGTATGAGCCTCCCTGAGACTGACCAGTGGAGGCAGATGACAGTAGTGACCGCGCACAGTGCAGGTGATACACTGCCTCAGTATGAGCCTCACTGAGACTGACCAGTGCAGGAGATGACAGTAGTGACCGCGTACAGTGCAGGTGATACACTGCCTCAGTATGAGCCTCCCTGAGACTGACCAGTGCAGGAGATGACAGTAGTGACCGCGCACAGTGCAGGTGATACACTGCCTCAGTATGAGCCTCCCTGAGACTGACCAGTGCAGGAGATGACAGTAGTGACCGCGCACAGTGCAGGTGATACACTGCCTCAGTATGAGCCTCCCTGAGACTGACCAGTGCAGGAGATGACAGTAGTGACCGCGCACAGTGCAGGTGATACACTGCCTCAGTATGAGCCTCCATGAGACTGACCAGTGGAGGAGATGACAGTAGTGACCGCGCACAGTGCAGGAGATACACTGCCTCAGTATGAGCCTCCCTGAGACTGACCAGTGGAGGCAGATGACAGTAGTGACCGCTCAGAGTGCAGGTGATACACTGCCTCAGTATGAGCCTCCCTGAGACTGACCAGTGCAGGAGATGACAGTAGTGACCGTGCACAGTGCAGGAGATACACTGCCTCAGTATGAGCCTCCCTGAGACTGACCAGTGGAGGCAGATGACAGTAGTGACCGCGCACAGTGCAGGAGATACACTGCCTCAGTATGAGCCTCCCTGAGACTGACCAGTGGAGGCAGATGACAGTAGTGACCGCTCAGAGTGCAGGTGATACACTGCCTCAGTATGAGCCTCCCTGAGATTGACCAGTGGAGGAGATGACAGTAGTGACCGCGCACAGTGCAGGAGATACACTGCCTCAGTATGAGCCTCCCTGAGACTGACCAGTGGAGGCAGATGACAGTAGTGACCGCTCAGAGTGCAGGTGATACACTGCCTCAGTATGAGCCTCCCTGAGACTGACCAGTGGAGGGAGATGACAGTAGTGACCGCGCACAGTGCAGGTGATACACTGCCTCAGTATGAGCCTCCCTGAGACTGACCAGTGCAGGAGATGACAGTAGTGACCGCGCACAGTGCAGGTGATACACTGCCTCAGTATGAGCCTCCCTGAGACTGACCAGTGCAGGAGATGACAGTAGTGACCGCGCACAGTGCAGGTGATACACTGCCTCAGTATGAGCCTCTCTGAGACTGACCAGTGCAGGAGATGACAGTAGTGACCGCGCACAGTGCAGGTGATACACTGCCTCAGTATGAGCCTCCCTGAGACTGACCAGTGCAGGAGATGACAGTAGTGACCGCGCACAGTGCAGGTGATACACTGCCTCAGTATGAGCCTCCCTGAGACTGACCAGTGGAGGCAGATGACAGTAGTGACCGCTCAGAGTGCAGGTGATACACTGTCTCAGTATGAGCCTCCCTGAGACTGACCAGTGCAGGAGATGACAGTAGTGACCGCTCAGAGTGCAGGTGATACACTGCCTCAGTATGAGCCTCCCTGAGACTGACCAGTGGAGGAGATGACAGTAGTGACCCGCACAGTGCAGGTGATACACTGCCTCAGTATGAGTCTCCCTGAGACTGACCAGTGGAGGAGATGACAGTAGTGACCGCGCACAGTGCAGGTGATACACTGCCTCAGTATGAGCCTCCCTGAGACTGACCAGTGCAGGAGATGACAGTAGTGACCGCGCACAGTGCAGGAGATACACTGCCTCAGTATGAGCCTCCCTGAGACTGACCAGTGCAGGAGATGACAGTAGTGACCGCGCACAGTGCAGGTGATACACTGCCTCAGTATGAGCCTCCCTGAGACTGACCAGTGCAGGAGATGACAGTAGTGACCGCGCACCGCACAGTGCAGGTGATACACTGCCTCAGTATGAGCCTCCCTGAGACTGACCAGTGCAGGAGATGACAGTAGTGACCGCGCACCGCACAGTGCAGGTGATACACTGCCTCAGTATGAGCCTCCCTGAGACTGACCAGTGCAGGAGATGACAGTAGTGACTGCGCACAGTGCAGGTGATACACTGCCTCAGTATGAGCCTCCCTGAGACCGACCAGTGCAGGAGATGACAGTAGTGACCGCGCACAGTGCAGGTGATACACTTCCTCAGTATGAGCCTCCCGGAGACTGACCAGTGGAGGAGATGACAGTAGTGACCGCGCACAGTGCAGGTGATACACTGCCTCAGTATGAGCCTCCCTGAGACTGACCAGTGCAGGAGATGACAGTAGTGACCGCGCACAGTGCAGGTGATACACTGCCTCAGTATGAGCCTCCCTGAGACTGACCAGTGCAGGAGATGACAGTAGTGACCGCGCACAGTGCAGGTGATACACTGCCTCAGTATGAGCCTCCCTGAGACTGACCAGTGCAGGAGATGACAGTAGTGACCACGCACAGTGCAGATGATACACTGCCTCAGTATGAGCCTCCCTGAGACTGACCAGTGCAGGAGATGACAGTAGTGACCGCGCACAGTGCAGGTGATACACTGCCTCAGTATGAGCCTCCCTGAGACTGACCAGTGGAGGCAGATGACAGTAGTGACCGCTCAGAGTGCAGGTGATACACTGTCTCAGTATGAGCCTCCCTGAGACTGACCAGTGCAGGAGATGACAGTAGTGACCGCTCAGAGTGCAGGTGATACACTGCCTCAGTATGAGCCTCCCTGAGACTGACCAGTGGAGGAGATGACAGTAGTGACCGCGCACAGTGCAGGTGATACACTGCCTCAGTATGAGCCTCCCTGAGACTGACCAGTGGAGGAGATGACAGTAGTGACCGCGCACAGTGCAGGTGATACACTGCCTCAGTATGAGCCTCCCTGAGACTGACCAGTGGAGGCAGATGACAGTAGTGACCGCGCACAGTGCAGGTGATACACTGCCTCAGTATGAGCCTCCCTGAGACTGACCAGTGCAGGAGATGACAGTAGTGACCGCGCACCGCACAGTGCAGGTGATACACTGCCTCAGTATGAGCCTCCCTGAGACTGACCAGTGCAGGAGATGACAGTAGTGACTGCGCACAGTGCAGGTGATACACTGCCTCAGTATGAGCCTCCATGAGACTGACCAGTGGAGGAGATGACAGTAGTGACCGCGCACAGTGCAGGAGATACACTGCCTCAGTATGAGCCTCCCTGAGACTGACCAGTGGAGGCAGATGACAGTAGTGACCGCTCAGAGTGCAGGTGATACACTGCCTCAGTATGAGCCTCCCTGAGACTGACCAGTGCAGGAGATGACAGTAGTGACCGCGCACAGTGCAGGTGATACACTGCCTCAGTATGAGCCTCCCTGAGACTGACCAGTGCAGGAGATGACAGTAGTGACCGCGCACAGTGCAGGTGATACACTGTCTCAGTATGAGCCTCCCTGAGACTGACCAGTGCAGGAGATGACAGTAGTGACCGCGCACAGTGCAGGAGATACACTGTCTCAGTATGAGCCTCCCTGAGACTGACCAGTGCAGGAGATGACAGTAGTGACCGCGCACAGTGCAGGTGATACACTGCCTCAGTATGAGCCTCCCTGAGACTGACCAGTGGAGGAGATGACAGTAGTGACCGCGCACAGTGCAGGTGATACACTGCCTCAGTATGAGCCTCCCTGAGACTGACCAGTGGAGGAGATGACAGTAGTGACCGCGCACAGTGCAGGTGATACACTGCCTCAGTATGAGCCTCCCTGAGACTGACCAGTGCAGGAGATGACAGTAGTGACCGCGCACAGTGCAGGTGATACACTGCCTCAGTATGAGCCTCCCTGAGACTGACCAGTGGAGGAGATGACAGTAGTGACCGCGCACAGTGCAGGTGATACACTGCCTCAGTATGAGCCTCCCTGAGACTGACCAGTGCAGGAGATGACAGTAGTGACCGTGCACAGTGCAGGTGATACACTGCCTCAGTATGAGCCTCCCTGAGACTGACCAGTGGAGGCAGATGACAGTAGTGACCGCTGAGAGTGCAGGTGATACACTGCCTCAGTATGAGCCTCCCTGAGACTGACCAGTGCAGGAGATGACAGTAGTGACCGCGCACAGTGCAGGTGATACACTGCCTCAGTATGAGCCTCCATGAGACTGACCAGTGGAGGAGATGACAGTAGTGACCGCGCACAGTGCAGGAGATACACTGCCTCAGTATGAGCCTCTCTGAGACTGACCAGTGGAGGCAGATGACAGTAGTGACCGCTCAGAGTGCAGGTGATACACTGTCTCAGTATGAGCCTCCCTGAGACTGACCAGTGCAGGAGATGACAGTAGTGACCGTGCACAGTGCAGGTGATACACTGCCTCAGTATGAGCCTCCCTGAGACTGACCAGTGCAGGAGATGACAGTAGTGACCGCGCACAGTGCAGGTGATACACTGCCTCAGTATGAGCCTCCCTGAGACTGACCAGTGCAGGAGATGACAGTAGTGACCGCGCACAGTGCAGGTGATACACTGCCTCAGTATGAGCCTCCCTGAGACTGACCAGTGCAGGAGATGACAGTAGTGACCGCTCAGAGTGCAGGTGATACACTGTCTCAGTATGAGCCTCCCTGAGACTGACCAGTGCAGGAGATGACAGTAGTGACCGCGTACAGTGCAGGTGATACACTGCCTCAGTATGAGCCTCCATGAGACTGACCAGTGGAGGAGATGACAGTAGTGACCGCGCACAGTGCAGGAGATACACTGTCTCAGTATGAGCCTCCCTGAGACTGACCAGTGCAGGAGATGACAGTAGTGACCGCGCACAGTGCAGGTGATACACTGCCTCAGTATGAGCCTCCCTGAGACTGACCAGTGCAGGAGATGACAGTAGTGACCGCGCACAGTGCAGGTGATACACTGCCTCAGTATGAGCCTCCCTGAGACTGACCAGTGCAGGAGATGACAGTAGTGACCGCGCACAGTGCAGGTGATACACTGCCTCAGTATGAGCCTCCCTGAGACTGACCAGTGGAGGAGATGACAGTAGTGACCGCGCACAGTGCAGGTGATACACTGCCTCAGTATGAGCCTCCCTGAGATTGACCAGTGGAGGAGATGACAGTAGTGACCGCGCACAGTGCAGGTGATACACTGCCTCAGTATGAGCCTCCCTGAGACTGACCAGTGGAGGCAGATGACAGTAGTGACCGCTGAGAGTGCAGGTGATACACTGCCTCAGTATGAGCCTCCCTGAGACTGACCAGTGGAGGCAGATGACAGTAGTGACCGCGCACAGTGCAGGTGATACACTACCTCAGTATGAGCCTCCCTGAGACTGACCAGTGGAGGCAGATGACAGTAGTGACCGCGCACAGTGCAGGTGATACACTGCCTCAGTATGAGCCTCCCTGAGACTGACCAGTGGAGGCAGATGACAGTAGTGACCGCTGAGAGTGCAGGTGATACACTGTCTCAGTATGAGCCTCCCTGAGACTGACCAGTGCAGGAGATGACAGTAGTGACCGCGCACAGTGCAGGTGATACACTGCCTCAGTATGAGCCTCCCTGAGACTGACCAGTGCAGGAGATGACAGTAGTGACCGCGCACAGTGCAGGTGATACACTGCCTCAGTATGAGCCTCCCTGAGACTGACCAGTGGAGGCAGATGACAGTAGTGACCGCGCACAGTGCAGGTGATACACTGCCTCAGTATGAGCCTCCCTGAGATTGACCAGTGGAGGAGATGACAGTAGTGACCGCGCACAGTGCAGGTGATACACTGCCTCAGTATGAGCCTCCCTGAGACTGACCAGTGGAGGCAGATGACAGTAGTGACCGCTGAGAGTGCAGGTGATACACTGCCTCAGTATGAGCCTCCCTGAGACTGACCAGTGCAGGAGATGACAGTAGTGACCGCGCACAGTGCAGGAGATACACTGCCTCAGTATGAGCCTCCCTGAGACTGACCAGTGGAGGAGATGACAGTAGTGACCGCACACAGTGCAGGTGATACACTGCCTCAGTATGAGCCTCCCTGAGACTGACCAGTGGAGGCAGATGACAGTAGTGACCGCTGAGAGTGCAGGTGATACACTGCCTCAGTATGAGCCTCCCTGAGACTGACCAGTGCAGGAGATGACAGTAGTGACCGCGCACAGTGCAGGAGATACACTGCCTCAGTATGAGCCTCCCTGAGACTGACCAGTGCAGGAGATGACAGTAGTGACCACGCACAGTGCAGGTGATACACTGCCTCAGTATGAGCCTCCCTGAGACTGACCAGTGCAGGAGATGACAGTAGTGACCGCGCACAGTGCAGGTGATACACTGCCTCAGTATGAGCCTCCTGAGACTGACCAGTGGTATAACCCATAAATCAGGACTCTATCACAATGGGTTGGGTATGAAATTCTAGTGGTTGGGATGCCAGTGGTCACATGACCAACCGCGGTATCCCAGCAGTGAGAATCTCGACTCAGGATGGGAGTATAAGTGTTTTATCCCTCCCTCCGCCTCTACCCTAACCCTACGGGGGTGTCAGCTAGGGCTAGCCCCTTCCCCTAGTGCCTAACCCTGACCGCCCCAGTGTCTAACCCTAACCCCCCCGGTGTCTAACTCTGACCATCCCCCCCATCAGTGTCGAACCCTGACAATCCCTCCATTGCCTAACCCTGACCATCCCCCCAGTGCCTAACCCTGACCATCCCCCCAGTGCCTAACCCTGACCATCCCACCCCAGTGCCTAACCCTAACCCCCCCAGTGCCTAACTCTGACCATCCCCCCCAGTGTCAACCCTGACCATCCCACCCCAGTGCCTAACCATAACCCCCCCATTGCCTAACTCTGACCATCCCCCCCAGTGTCAACCCTGACCATCCCACCCCAGTGCCTAACCCTAACCCCCCAGTGCCTAACCCTGACCATCCCCCCAGTGCCTAACCCTGACCATCCCCCTAGTGCCTAACCCTGACCATCCCCCCAGTGCCTAATCCTGACCATCCCCCCAGTGCCTAACCCTGACCATCCCACCCCAGTGCCTAACCCTGACCATCCCACCCCAGTGCCTAACCCTAACCCCCCCAGTGCCTAACTCTGACCATCCCCCCCAGTGTCAACCCTGACCATCCCACCCCAGTGCCTAACCATAACCCCCCCATTGCCTAACTCTGACCATCCCCCCCAGTGTCAACCCTGACCATCCCACCCCAGTGCCTAACCCTAACCCCCCAGTGCCTAACCCTGACCATCCCCCCAGTGCCTAACCCTGACCATCCCCCTAGTGCCTAACCCTGACCATCCCCCCAGTGCCTAATCCTGACCATCCCCCCAGTGCCTAACTCTGACCATCCCCCCAGTGCCTAACCCTGACCATCCCACCCCAGTGCCTAACCCTAACCCCCCCAGTGCCTAACTCTGACCATCCCCCCCAGTGTCAACCCTGACTATCCCACCCCAGTGCCTAACCCTAACCCCCCCAGTGCCTAACCCTGACCATCCCCCCAGTGCCTAACCCTGACCATCCCCCCAGTGCCTAACCCTAACCATCCCACCCAGGCCCTATCCCCCACCTTAATACTCAGCTTCGGAATGTCGGCTGTCGGTGTCCCGGCACTGGTCGTCTGAGGGGTGTTGGGATTTCGGCACCAAACGGCCTCCCATCACAACCCCAAAAGAGATGGCAGATGTGCAACCCATAACTCTGCCTGCCGTGCCCATGTAGCAGTGGAAGGGGCACATGTCAATGAACTGGTGTTTTTATAGGACGGAAAGGGGCTGTTGGGGAACCAGTTTAAGAATCGCCAAGAACACATCTAGGAGGATGTGGCAATACCAAAGTGGTGAGACCATGAAACTTCTCTTTGCGGACGTTGCAGCCATTATTGGAGATGCGGATGTTGCAGCCATTATTGGAGATGCGGACGTTGCACCAAGTATTGGAGAAGTGGACGTTGCACCCAGTATTGGAGATGCAGACATTGCACCCAGTATTTGAGAAGCGGACCTGACATTGCACACATTATTGGAGATGCATAAGTTACACCCATTTATGGTGAAGCGGACGTTGCCCCCAATATTGGAAAAGCGTACGTTGCACCCAGTATTGGAGATGTGCACGTTGCACCCAGTATTGGAGATGTGCACGTTGCACCCAGTATTGGAGATGAGGACGTTGCACCCAGTTTTGGAGAAGCGGACGTTGCACCCAGTATTGGAGAAGCGGACGTTACACCCGGTATTGGAGATGTGGACGTTGCACCCAGTATTGGAGATGTGGACGTTGCACCCGGTATTGGAGATGTGGACGCTGCACCCAATATTGGAAAAGCGGACGTTGCACCCAGTATTGTAGATGTGGACGTTGCACCCAGTATTGGAGATGCGGATGTTGCACCCAGTATTGGAGATGCGGACGTTGCACCCGGTATTGGGGATGCGGACGTTGCACCCAGTATTGGAGAAGCGGACGTTGCACCCAGTATTGGAGAACAGGACGTTGCACCCAGCATTGGAGACATGGACGTTGCACCCTGTACTGGAGATGCAGACGTTGCACCCAGTATTGTAGCTGTAGACGTTGCACCCAGTATTGGAGATGTGGATGTTGCACCCAGTATTGGAGATGTGGACGTTGCACCCAGTATTGGAGAAGCGGACGTGGCACCCATTATTGGAGATGCGTACGTTGCATCCATTATTGGAGATGCGGACGTTGCACCCAGTGTTGGAGATGCGGACGTTGCACCCAGTATTAGAGAAGCGGATGTTGCACCCAGTATTGGAGAAGCGGACGTTGCACCCATTATTGGAGATGTGGACATTGCACCCAGTATTGGAGAAGCGGACGTTGCACCCAGTATTGGAGATGTGGACGTTGCAACCAGAATTGGAGATGTGGACGTTGCACCCAGTATTGGAGAAGCGGACATTGCACATATTATTGGAGAAGTGGAGGTTGCACCCATTATTGGAGATGTGGACGTTGCACCCAGTATTGGAGAAGCGGACGTTGCACCCATTATTGGAGATGCGGACGTTGCACCCAGTATTGGAGAAGCGGACGTTGTACCCAGTATTGGAGAAACGGACGTTGCACACAGTATTGGAGATGCGGACGTTGCACCCAGAATTGGAGAAGCGGACGTTGCACCCATTATTGGAGATGCGGACGTTGCACCCAGTATTGGAGAAGCGGACGTTGCACCCAGTGTTGGAGATGCGGACTATGCACCCAGTATTGAAGATGCGTATTTTGCACCCAGTATTGGAGAAGCGGACTTTGCACCCAGTATTGGAGAAGCAAACATTGCACCCATTATTGGAGAAGCGGACGTTGCACCCAGTATTGGAGATGTAGACGTTGCACCCATTATTGAAGATACGGACGTTGCACCCAGTATTGGAGATGTGGACAATGCACCCAGTATTGGAGAAGTGGACGTTGCACCCATTATTGGAATAGTGGACGTTGCACCCATTATTGGAGAAGTGGACGTTGCACCCAGTATTGTAGATGCGTGCGTTGTACCCAGTATTGGAGATGTGGACGTTGCACCCAGTATTGGAGATGTGGACGTTGCACCCAGTATTGGAGATGTGGACGTTGCACCCAGTATTGGAGATGTGGACGTTGCACCCAGTATTGGAGATGTGGACGTTGCACCCAGTATTGGACAAGCGGACGTTGCACCCAGTACTGGAGATGTGTGCGTTGCACCCAGTATTGTAGAAGCGGACGTGGCACCCATTATTGGAGATGCGCACCTTTGCACCCATTATTGGAGATGCGGACGTTGCACCCAGTGTTGGAGATACGGACGTTGCACCCAGTGTTGGAGATACGGACGTTGCACCCAGTATTAGAGAAGCGGACATTGCACCCAGTATTGGAGATGCGGATGTTGCACCCAGTATTGGAGAAGCGGACGTTGCACCCATTATTGGAGATGCGGATGTTGCACCCAGCAATGGAGAAGCGGACGTTGCACCAAGTATTGGAGATGTGGACGTTGCACCCATTATTGGATATGCGGACGTTGCACCCAGTAATGGAGAAGCGGACGTTGCACCCAGTATTGGAGATGCGGACATTGCACACAGTATTGGAGATGTGGACGTTGCACCCAGTGTTGGAGATGCGGACGTTGCACCCAGTATTAGAGAAGCGGACATTGCACCCATTATTGGAGATGCGGACGTTGCACCCAGTATTGGAGAAGCGGATGTTGCACCCAGTATTGAAGAAGCGGACGTTGCACCCATTATTGGAGATGCGGATGTTGCACCCAGTATTGGAGAAGCGGATGTTGCACCCAGTATTGAAGAAGCGGACGTTGCACCCATTATTGGAGATGCGGATGTTGCACCCAGTATTGAAGAAGCGGACGTTGCACCCATTATTGGAGATGCGGATGTTGCGCCCAGTATTGGAGATGTGGACGTTGCACCCAGTATTGGAGAAGCGGATGTTGTACCCAGTATTGGAGATGTGGACGTTGCACCCATTATTGGAGATGCGGACGTAGCACCCAGTATTGGAGAAGCGGACGTTGCACCCAGTAATGGAGAAGCGGACGTTGCACCCAGTATTGGAGAAGCGGACGTTGCACCCAGTATTGGAGAAGCGGACGTTGCACCCAGTATTGGAGAAGCGGACGTTGCACCCAGTATTGTAGCTGTAGACGTTGCACCCAGTATTAGAGATGTGGACGTTGTACCCAGTATTGGAGATGTGGACGTTGCCCCCAATATTGGAGATGCGGACGTTGCACCCAGTACTGGAGATGTGTGCGTTGCATCCAGTATTGGAGATGCGGACGTTGCACCCAGTATTGGAGATGCGTATTTTGCACCCAGTATTGGAGAAGCGGACTTTGCACCCAGTATTGGAGAAGCAGACATTGCACCCATTATTGGAGAAGCGGACGTTGCACCCAGTATTGGAGATGTAGACGTTGCACCCATTATTGAAGATACGGACGTTGCACCCAGTATTGGAGATGCGGACGTTGCACCCAGTAATGGAGAAGCGGACGTTGCTCCCATTATTGGAGATGCGGATGTTGCACCCAGCATTGGAGAAGCGGACGTTGCACCCAGTATTGGAGATGTGGACGTTGCACCCAGTATTAGAGAAGCGGACGTTGCACCCATTATTGGAGTAGTGGACGTTGCACCCATTATTGGAGAAGTGGACGTTGCACCCAGTATTGTAGATGCGTGCGTTGCACCCAGTATTGGAGATGTGGACGTTGCACCCAGTATTGGAGATGTGGACGTTGCACCCAGTATTGGAGATGTGGACGCTGCACCCAGTATTGGAGATGCGGATGTTGCACCCAGTATTGGAGATGCGGATGTTGCACACAGTATTGGAGAAGCAGACGTTGCACCCGGTATTGGGGATGCGGACGTTGCACCCTGTACAGGAAATGCAGACGTTGCACCCAGTATTGTAGCTGTAGACGTTGCACCCAGTATTGGAGATGTGGACGTTGCACCAAGTATTGGAGATGTGGACGTTGCACCCAGTATTGGACAAGCGGACGTTGCACCCAGTATTGGAGATGTGGACGTTGCACCCAGTATTGGAGATGTGGACGTTGCACCCAGTACTGGAGATGTGTGCGTTGCACCCAGTATTGGAGATGCGGACGTTGCACCCAGTATTGTAGAAGCGGACGTGGCACCCATTATTGGAGATGCGGACGTTGCACCCAGTGTTGGAGATACGGACGTTGCACCCAGTATTAGAGAAGCGGACGTTGCGCCCAGTATTGGAGAAGCGGACATTGCACCCAGTATTGGAGATGCGGACGTTGCACCCAGTATTGGAGAAGCGGACGTTGCACCCATTATTGGAGATGCGGATGTTGCACCCAGCAATGGAGAAGCGGACGTTGCACCAAGTATTGGAGATGTGGACGTTGCACCCATTATTGGATATGCGGACGTTGCACCCAGTAATGGAGAAGCGGACGTTGCACCCAGTATTGGAGATGCGGACATTGCACACAGTATTGGAGATGTGGACGTTGCACCCAGTATTGGAGAAGCGGACGTTGCACCCATCATGGGAGAAGCGGACATTGCACCCATTATTGGAGATGCGGACGTTGCACCCAGTATTGGAGAAGCGGATGTTGCACCCAGTATTGAAGAAGCGGACGTTGCACCCATTATTGGAGATGCGGATGTTGCACCCAGTATTGGAGAAGCGGATGTTGCACCCAGTATTGGAGATGTGGACGTTGCACCCATTATTGGAGATGCGGACGTAGCACTCAGTATTGGAGAAGCGGACGTTGCACCCAGTATTGGAGAAGCGGACGTTGCACCCAGTATTGGAGAAGCGGACGTTGCACAAAGTATTGGAGATGTGTGCGTTGCACCCAGTATTGGAGATGCGGACGTTGCACCCAGTATTGTAGATGTGAACGTTGCACCCAGTATTGGAGATGCGGATGTTGCACACAGTATTGGAGAAGCAGACGTTGCACCCGGTATTGGGGATGCGGACGTTGCACCCTGTACAGGAAATGCAGACGTTGCACCCAGTATTGTAGCTGTAGACGTTGCACCCAGTATTGGAGATGTGGACGTTGCACCCAGTATTGGAGATGTGGACGTTGCACCCAGTATTGGACAAGCGGATGTTGCACCCAGTACTGGAGATGTGTGCGTTGCACCCAGTATTGGAGATGCGGACGTTGCACCCAGTATTGTAGAAGCGGACGTGGCACCCATTATTGGAGATGCGCACCTTTGCACCCATTATTGGAGATGCGGACGTTGCACCCAGTGTTGGAGATACGGACGTTGCACCCAGTATTAGAGAAGCGGACGTTGCGCCCAGTATTGGAGAAGCGGACATTGCACCCAGTATTGGAGATGCGGACGTTGCACCCAGTATTGGAGAAGCGGACGTTGCACCCATTATTGGAGATGCGGATGTTGCACCCAGCAATGGAGAAGCGGACGTTGCACCAAGTATTGGAGATGTGGACGTTGCACCCATTATTGGATATGCGGACGTTGCACCCAGTAATGGAGAAGCGGACGTTGCACCCAGTATTGGAGATGCGGACATTGCACCAAGTATTGGAGATGTGGACGTTGCACCCATTATTGGATATGCGTACGTTGCACCCAGTAATGGAGAAGCGGACGTTGCACCCAGTATTGGAGATGTGGACGTTGCACCCAGTATTGGAGAAGCGGACGTTGCACCCATCATGGGAGAAGCGGACATTGCACCCATTATTGGAGATGCGGACGTTGCACCCAGTATTGGAGAAGCGGATGTTGCACCCAGTATTGAAGAAGCGGACGTTGCACCCATTATTGGAGATGCGGATGTTGCACCCAGTATTGGAGAAGCGGATGTTGCACCCAGTATTGGAGATGTGGACGTTGCACCCATTATTGGAGATGCGGACGTAGCACTCAGTATTGGAGAAGCGGACGTTGCACCCAGTATTGGAGAAGCGGACGTTGCACCCAGTATTGGAGAAGCGGACGTTGCACCAAGTATTGGAGATGTGTGCGTTGCACCCAGTATTGGAGATGCGGACGTTGCACCCAGTATTGGAGAAGCGGACGTTGCACCCATTGTTGGAGATGCGGACATTGCACCCAGTATTGGAGAAGTGGACGTTGCACCCATTGTTGGAGATGCGGACATTGCACCCAGTATTGGAGAAGCGGACGTTGCACCCATTGTTGGAGTTGCGTGCGTTGCACCCAGCATTGGAGATGCGGACGTTGCACCCGGTATTGGGGATGCGGACGTTGCACCTAGTATTGGAGAAGCGGACGTTGCACCCAGTATTGGAGAACAGGACGTTGCACCCAGCATTGGAGACATGGACGTTGCACCCTGTACTGGAGATGCAGACGTTGCACCCAGTATTGTAGCTGTAGATGTTGCACCCAGTATTGGAGATGTGGACGTTGCACCCAGTATTTGAGATGTGGACGTTGCACCCATTATTGGAGATGCGGACGTTGCACCCAGTATTGGACAGGCGGACGTTGCACCCAGTACTGGAGATGTGTGCGTTGCACCCAGTATTGGAGATGCGGACGTTGCACCCAGTATTGGAGAAGCGGACGAGGCACCCAGTACTGGAGATGTGTGCGTTGCATCCAGTATTGGAGATGCGGACGTTGCACCCAGTATTGGAGAAGCAGACATTGCACCCATTATTGGAGAAGCGGACGTTGCACCCAGTATTGGAGATGTAGACGTTGCACCCATTATTGAAGATACGGACGTTGCACCCAGAATTGGAGAAGCGGACAATGCACCCAGTATTGGAGATGCGGACGTTGCACCCAGTAATGGAGAAGCGGACGTTGCACCCATTATTGGAGATGCGGATGTTGCACCCAGCATTGGAGAAGCGGACGTTGCACCCAGTATTGGAGATGTGGACGTTGCACCCAGTATTGGAGAAGCGGACGTTGCACCCATTATTGGAGTAGTGGACGTTGCACCCATTATTGGAGAAGCGGACGTTGCACCCAGTATTGTAGATGCGTGCGTTGCACCCAGTATTGGAGATGTGGACGTTGCACCCAGTATTGGAAATGTGGACGTTGCACCCAGTATTGGAGATGTGGACGTTGCACCCGGTATTGGAGATGTGGACGCTGCACACAATATTGGAAAAGCGTACGTTGCACCCAGTATTGTAGATGTGAACGTTGCACCCAGTATTGGAGATGCGGATGTTGCACACAGTATTGGAGAAGCAGACGTTGCACCCGGTATTGGGGATGCGGACGTTGCACCCTGTACAGGAAATGCAGACGTTGCACCCAGTATTGTAGCTGTAGACGTTGCACCCAGTATTGGAGATGTGGACGTTGCACCCAGTATTGGAGATGTGGACGTTGCACCCAGTATTGGACAAGCGGATGTTGCACCCAGTACTGGAGATGTGTGCGTTGCACCCAGTATTGGAGATGCGGACGTTGCACCCAGTATTGTAGAAGCGGACGTGGCACCCATTATTGGAGATGCGCACCTTTGCACCCATTATTGGAGATGCGGACGTTGCACCCAGTGTTGGAGATACGGACGTTGCACCCAGTATTAGAGAAGCGGACGTTGCGCCCAGTATTGGAGAAGCGGACATTGCACCCAGTATTGGAGATGCGGACGTTGCACCCAGTATTGGAGAAGCGGACATTGCATCCATTATTGGAGATGCGGATGTTGCACCCAGCAATGGAGAAGCGGACGTTGCACCAAGTATTGGAGATGTGGACGTTGCACCCATTATTGGATATGCGGACGTTGCACCCAGTAATGGAGAAGCGGACGTTGCACCCAGTATTGGAGATGCGGACATTGCACACAGTATTGGAGATGTGGACGTTGCACCCAGTATTGGAGAAGCGGACGTTGCACCCATCATGGGAGAAGCGGAAATTGCACCCATTATTGGAGATGCGGACGTTGCACCCAGTATTGGAGAAGCGGATGTTGCACCCAGTATTGAAGAAGCGGACGTTGCACCCATTATTGGAGATGCGGATGTTGCACCCAGTATTGGAGAAGCGGATGTTGCACCCAGTATTGGAGATGTGGACGTTGCACCCATTATTGGAGATGCGGACGTAGCACCCAGTATTGGAGAAGCGGACGTTGCACCCAGTATTGGAGAAGCGGACGCTGCTCCCAGTATTGGAGAAGCGGACGTTGCACCAAGTATTGGAGATGTGTGCGTTGCACCCAGTATTGGAGATGCGGACGTTGCACCCAGTATTGGAGAAGCGGACGTTGCACCCATTGTTGGAGATGCGGACATTGCACCCAGTATTGGAGAAGTGGACGTTGCACCCATTGTTGGAGATGCGGACATTGCACCCAGTATTGGAGAAGCGGACGTTGCACCCATTGTTGGAGATGCGTGTGTTGCACCCAGCATTGGAGATGCGGACGTTGCACCCGGTATTGGGGATGCGGACGTTGCACCCAGTATTGGAGAAGCGGACGTTGCACCCAGTATTGGAGAACAGGACGTTGCACCCAGCATTGGAGACATGGACGTTGCACCCTGTACTGGAGATGCAGACGTTGCACCCAGTATTGTAGCTGTAGACGTTGCACCCAGTATTGGAGATGTGGACGTTGCACCCAGTATTTGAGATGTGGACGTTGCACACATTATTGGAGATGCGGACGTTGCACCCAGTATTGGACAGGCGGACGTTGCACCCAGTACTGGAGATGTGTGCGTTGCATCCAGTATTGGAGATGCGGACGTTGCACCCAGTATTGGAGAAGCGGACGTGGCACCCATTATTGGAGATGCGTACGTTGCATCCTTATTGGAGATGCGGACGTTGCACCCAGTGTTGGAGATGCGGACGTTGCACCCAGTATTAGAGAAGCGGACGTTGCACCCAGTATTGGAGAAGCGGACATTGCACCCAGTATTGGAGATGCGGACGTTGCACCCAGTATTGGAGATGCGGACGTTGCACCCAGTAATGGAGAAGCGTACGTTGCACCCATTATTGGAGATGCGGATGTTGCACCCAGTATTGGAGATGTGGACGTTGCACCCAGCATTGGAGAAGCGGACATGGCACCCAGCATTGGAGATGTGGACGTTGCACCCATTATTGGAGTAGTGGACGTTGCACCCAGTATAGGAGAAGTGGACGTTCCACCCAGTATTGGAGAAGCTGACGTTGCACCCAGTATTGGAGAAGCGGACGTTGCACCCAGTATTGGAAATGCGGACGTTGCACCCATTATTGGAGATGTGGACATTGCACCCAGTATTGGAGAAGCAGACGTTGCACCCAGTATTGGAGATGTGGACGTTGCACCCAGTATTGGAGAAGCGGACATTGCTCATATTATTGGAGAAGTGGAGGTTGCACCCATTATTGGAGATGTGGACGTTGCACCCATTATTGGAGATGCGGACGTTGCACCCATTATTGGAGAAGCGGACGTTGTACCCAGCATTGGAGAAACGGTCGTTGCACACAGTATTGGAGATGCGGACGTTGCACCCAGTATTGGAGAAGCGGACGTTGCACCCAGTATTGTAGATGTGGACGTTGCATCCAGTATTGGAGATGCGGATGTTGCACCCAGTATTGGAGATGCGGACGTTGCACCCAGTATTGGAGATGTGGACGTTGCACCCAGTATTGGAGAAGCGGACATTGCACATATTATTGGAGAAGTGGAGGTTGCACCCATTATTGGAGATGTGGACGTTGCACCCAGTATTGGAGAAGCGGACTTTGCACCCATTATTGGAGATGCGGACGTTGCACCCAGTATTGGAGAAGCGGACGTTGTACCCAGCATTGGAGAAACGGACGTTGCACACAGTATTGGAGATGCGGACGTTGCACCCAGTATTGGAGAAGCGGACGTTGCACCCAGTATTGTAGATGTGGACGTTGCATCCAGTATTGGAGATGCGGATGTTGCACCCAGTATTGGAGATGCGGACGTTGCACCCGGTATTGGGGATGCGGACGTTGCACCCAGTATTGGAGAAGCGGACGTTGCACCCAGTATTGGAGAACAGGACGTTGCACCCAGCATTGGAGACATGGACGTTGCACCCTGTATTGTAGCTGTAGACGTTGCACCCAGTATTGGAGATGTGGACGTTTCACTCAGTATTGGAGATGTGGACGTTGCACCCAATATTGGAGATGCGGACGTTGCACCCAGTACTGGAGATGTGTGCGTTGCATCGAGTATTGGAGATGCGGACGTTGCACCCAGTATTGGAGAAGCGGACGTGGCACCCATTATTGGAGATGCGGACGTTGCATCCATTATTGGAGATGCGGACGTTGCACCCAGTGTTGGAGATGCGGACGTTGCACCCAGTATTAGAGAAGCGGATGTTGCACCCAGTATTGGAGAAGCGGACATTGCACCCAGTATTGGAGATGCGGACGTTGCACCCAGTATTGGAGATGCGGACGTTGCACCCAGTAATGGAGAAGCGTACGTTGCACCCATTATTGGAGATGCTGATGTTGCACCCAGCTTTGGAGAAGCGGACGTTGCACCCAGCACTGGAGATGTGGACGTTGCACCCAGTATTGGAGAAGCGGACGTTGCACCCATTATTGGAGTAGTGGACGGTGCACCCAGTATTGGAGAAGTGGACGTTCCACCCAGTATTGGAGAAGCTGCCGTTGCACCCAGTATTGGAGAAGAAGACGTTGCACCCAGTATTGGAGATGCGGACGTTGCACCCAGCATTGGAGAAGCGGACGTTGCACCCATTATTGGAGATGTGGACATTGCACCCAGTATTGGAGAAGCGGACGTTGCACCCAGTATTGGAGATGTGGACGTTGCAACCAGAATTGGAGATGTGGACGTTGCACCCAGTATTGGAGAAGCGGACATTGCACATATTATTGGAGAAGTGGAGGTTGCACCCATTATTGGAGATGTGGACGTTGCACCCAGTATTGGAGAAGCGGACGTTGCACCCATTATTGGAGATGCGGACGTTGCACCCAGTATTGGAGAAGCGGACGTTGTACCCAGTATTGGAGAAACGGACGTTGCACACAGTATTGGAGATGCGGACGTTGCACCCAGTATTGGAGAAGCGGACGTTGCACCCATTATTGGAGATGCGGACGTTGCACCCAGTATTGGAGAAGCGGACGTTGCACCCATTATTGGAGAAGCGGACATTGCACACAGTATTGGAGATGCGGACGTTGCACCCAGTACTGGACATGCCGACGTTGCACCCAGTATTAGAGAAGCGGATGTTGCACCCAGTATTGGAGATGCGGACTATGCACCCAGTATTGAAGATGCGGATTTTGCACCCAGTATTGGAGAAGCAGACATTGCACCCATTATTGGAGAAGCGGACGTTGCACCCAGTATTGGAGATGTAGACGTTGCACCCATTATTGAAGATACGGACGTTGCACCCAGAATTGGAGAAGCGGACAATGCACCCAGTATTGGAGATGCGAACGTTGCAGCCAGTAATGGAGAAGCGGACGTTGCACCCATTATTGGAGATGCGGATGTTGCACCCAGCATTGGAGAAGCGGACGTTGCACCCAGTATTGGAGATGTGGACGTTGCACCCAGTATTGGAGAAGCGGACGTTGCACCCATTATTGGAGTAGTGGACGTTGCACCCATTATTGGAGAAGTGGACATTGCACCCAGTATTGTAGATGCGTGCGTTGCACCCAGTATTGGAGATGTGGACGTTGCACCCAGTATTGGAGATGTGGACGTTGCACCCAGTATTGGAGATGTGGACGTTGCACCCGGTATTGGAAATGTGAACGTTGCACCCAGTATTGGAGATGCAGATGTTGCACACAGTATTGGAGAAGCAGATGTTGCACCCGGTATTGGGGATGCGGACGTTGCACCCTGTACAGGAAATGCAGACGTTGCACCCAGTATTGTAGCTGTAGACGTTGCACCCAGTATTGGAGATGTGGACGTTGCACCCAGTATTGGAGATGTGGACGTTGCACCCAGTATTGGACAAGCGGACATTGCACCCAGTACTGGAGATGTGTGCGTTGCACCCAGTATTGGAGATGCGGACGTTGCACCCAGTATTGTAGAAGCGGACGTGGCACCCATTATTGGAGATGCGCACCTTTGCACCCATTATTGGAGATGCGGACGTTGCACCCAGTGTTGGAGATACGGACGTTGCACCCAGTATTAGAGAAGCGGACGTTGCGCCCAGTATTGGAGAAGCGGACATTGCACCCAGTATTGGAGATGCGGACGTTGCACCCAGTATTGGAGAAGCGGACGTTGTACCCAGTATTGGAGATGCGGATGTTGCACCCAGCAATGGAGAAGCGGACGTTGCACTAAGTATTGGAGATGTGGATGTTGCACCCATTATTGGATATGCGGACGTTGCACCCAGTAATGGAGAAGCGGACGTTGCACCCAGTATTGGAGATGCGGACATTGCACACAGTATTGGAGATGTGGACGTTGCACCCAGTATTGGAGAAGCGGACGTTGCACCCATCATGGGAGAAGCGGACATTGCACCCATTATTGGAGATGCGGACGTTGCACCCAGTATTGGAGAAGCGGATGTTGCACCCAGTATTGAAGAAGCGGATGTTGCACCCAGTATTGGAGATGTGGACATTGCACCCAGTATTGAAGAAGCGGACGTTGCACCCATTATTGGAGATGCGGATGTTGCACCCAGTATTGGAGAAGCGGATGTTGCACCCAGTATTGGAGATGTGGACATTGCACCCATTATTGGAGATGCGGACGTAGCACCCAGTATTGGAGAAGCGGACGTTGCACCCGGTATTGGGGATGCGGACGTTGCACCCAGTATTGGAGAAGCGGACGTTGCACCCAGTATTGGAGAACAGGACGTTGCACCCAGCATTGGAGACATGGACGTTGCACCCTGTATTGTAGCTGTAGACGTTGCACCCAGTATTGGAGATGTGGACGTTTCACTCAGTATTGGAGATGCGGACGTTGCACCCGGTATTGGGGATGCGGACGTTGCACCCAGTATTGGAGAAGCGGACGTTGCACCCAGTATTGGAGAACAGGACGTTGCACCCAGCATTGGAGACATGGACGTTGCACCCTGTATTGTAGCTGTAGACGTTGCACCCAGTATTGGAGATGTGGACGTTTCACTCAGTATTGGAGATGTGGACGTTGCCCCCAATATTGGAGATGCGGACGTTGCACCCAGTACTGGAGATGTGTGCGTTGCATCGAGTATTGGAGATGCGGACGTTGCACCCAGTATTGGAGAAGCGGACGTGGCACCCATTATTGGAGATGCGTACGTTGCATCCATTATTGGAGATGCGGACGTTGCACCCAGTGTTGGAGATGCGGACGTTGCACCCAGTATTAGAGAAGCGGATGTTGCACCCAGTATTGGAGAAGCGGACATTGCACCCAGTATTGGAGATGCGGACGTTGCACCCAGTATTGGAGATGCGGACGTTGCACCCAGTAATGGAGAAGCGTACGTTGCACCCATTATTGGAGATGCTGATGTTGCACCCAGCTTTGGAGAAGCGGACGTTGCACCCAGCACTGGAGATGTGGACGTTGCACCCAGTATTGGAGAAGCGGACGTTGCACCCATTATTGGAGTAGTGGACGGTGCACCTAGTATTGGAGAAGTGGACGTTCCACCCAGTATTGGAGAAGCTGCCGTTGCACCCAGTATTGGAGAAGAAGACGTTGCACCCAGTATTGGAGATGCGGACGTTGCACCCAGTATTGGAGAAGCGGACGTTGCACCCATTATTGGAGATGTGGACATTGCACCCAGTATTGGAGAAGCGGACGTTGCACCCAGTATTGGAGATGTGGACGTTGCAACCAGAATTGGAGATGTGGACGTTGCACCCAGTATTGGAGAAGCGGACATTGCACATATTATTGGAGAAGTGGAGGTTGCACCCATTATTGGAGATGTGGACGTTGCACCCAGTATTGGAGAAGCGGACGTTGCACCCATTATTGGAGATGCGGACGTTGCACCCAGTATTGGAGAAGCGGACGTTGTACCCAGTATTGGAGAAACGGACGTTGCACACAGTATTGGAGATGCGGACGTTGCACCCAGTATTGGAGAAGCGGACGTTGCACCCATTATTGGAGATGCGGACGTTGCACCCAGTATTGGAGAAGCGGACGTTGCACCCATTATTGGAGAAGCGGACATTGCACACAGTATTGGAGATGCGGACGTTGCACCCAGTACTGGACATGCCGACGTTGCACCCAGTATTAGAGAAGCGGATGTTGCACCCAGTATTGGAGATGCGGACTATGCACCCAGTATTGAAGATGCGGATTTTGCACCCAGTATTGGAGAAGCAGACATGGCACCCATTATTGGAGAAGCGGACGTTGCACCCAGTATTGGAGATGTAGACGTTGCACCCATTATTGAAGATACGGACGTTGCACCCAGAATTGGAGAAGCGGACAATGCACCCAGTATTGGAGATGCGAACGTTGCAGCCAGTAATGGAGAAGCGGACGTTGCACCCATTATTGGAGATGCGGATGTTGCACCGAGCATTGGAGAAGCGGACGTTGCACCCAGTATTGGAGATGTGGACGTTGCACCCAGTATTGGAGAAGCGGACGTTGCACCCATTATTGGAGTAGTGGACGTTGCACCCATTATTGGAGAAGTGGACGTTGCACCCAGTATTGTAGATGCGTGCGTTGCACCCAGTATTGGAGATGTGGACGTTGCACCCAGTATTGGAGATGTGGACGTTGCACCCAGTATTGGAGATGTGGACGTTGCACCCGGTATTGGAGATGTGAACGTTGCACCCAGTATTGGAGATGCAGATGTTGCACACAGTATTGGAGAAGCAGATGTTGCACCCGGTATTGGGGATGCGGACGTTGCACCCTGTACAGGAAATGCAGACGTTGCACCCAGTATTGTAGCTGTAGACGTTGCACCCAGTATTGGAGATGTGGACGTTGCACCCAGTATTGGAGATGTGGACGTTGCACCCAGTATTGGACAAGCGGACATTGCACCCAGTACTGGAGATGTGTGCGTTGCACCCAGTATTGGAGATGCGGACGTTGCACCCAGTATTGTAGAAGCGGACGTGGCACCCATTATTGGAGATGCGCACCTTTGCACCCATTATTGGAGATGCGGACGTTGCACCCAGTGTTGGAGATACGGACGTTGCACCCAGTATTAGAGAAGCGGACGTTGCGCCCAGTATTGGAGAAGCGGACATTGCACCCAGTATTGGAGATGCGGACGTTGCACCCAGTATTGGAGAAGCGGACGTTGCACCCATTATTGGAGATGCGGATGTTGCACCCAGCAATGGAGACGCGGACGTTGCACTAAGTATTGGAGATGTGGATGTTGCACCCATTATTGGATATGCGGACATTGCACCCAGTAATGGAGAAGCGGACGTTGCACCCAGTATTGGAGATGCGGACATTGCACACAGTATTGGAGATGTGGACGTTGCACCCAGTATTGGAGAAGCGGACGTTGCACCCATCATGGGAGAAGCGGACATTGCACCCATTATTGGATATGCGGACGTTGCACCCAGTATTGGAGAAGCGGATGTTGCACCCAGTATTGAAGAAGCGGACGTTGCACCCATTATTGGAGATGCGGATGTTGCACCCAGTATTGGAGAAGCGGATGTTGCACCCAGTATTGGAGATGTGGACATTGCACCCATTATTGGAGATGCGGACGTAGCACCCAGTATTGGAGAAGCGGACGTTGCACCCAGTATTGGAGAAGCGGACGCTGCACCCAGTATTGGAGAAGCGGACGTTGCACCAAGTATTGGAGATGTGTGCGTTGCACCCAGTATTGGAGATGCGGACGTTGCACCCAGTATTGGAGAAGCGGACGTTGCACCCATTGTTGGAGATGCGGACATTGCACCCAGTATTGGAGAAGTGGACGTTGCACCCATTGTTGGAGATGCGGACATTGCACCCAGTATTGGAGAAGCGGACGTTGCACCCATTGTTGGAGATGCGGACATTGCACCCAGTATTGGAGAAGCGGACGTTGCACCCATTGTTGGAGATGCGTGTGTTGCACCCAGCATTGGAGATGCTGACGTTGCACCCGGTATTGGGGATGCGGACGTTGCACCCAGTATTGGAGAAGCGGACGTTGCACCCAGTATTGGAGAACAGGACGTTGCACCCAGCATTGGAGACATGGACGTTGCACCCTGTACTGGAGATGCAGACGTTGCACCCAGTATTTGAGATGTGGACGTTGCACCCAGTATTTGAGATGTGGACGTTGCACCCATTATTGGAGATGCGGACGTTGCACCCAGTATTGGACAGGCGGACGTTGCACCCAGTACTGGAGATGTGTGCGTTGCATCCAGTATTGGAGAAGCGGACGTGGCACCCATTATTGGAGATGCGTACGTTGCATCCTTATTGGAGATGCGGACGTTGCACCCAGTGTTGGAGATGCGGACGTTGCACCCAGTATTAGAGAAGCGGACGTTGCACCCAGTATTGGAGAAGCGGACGTTGCACCCAGTATTGGAGATGCGGACGTTGCACCCAGTATTGGAGATGCGGACGTTGCACCCAGTAATGGAGAAGCGTACGTTGCACCCATTATTGGAGATGCGGATGTTGCACCCAGTATTGGAGAAGCAGACGTTGCACCCAGTATTGGAGATGTGGACGTTGCACCCAGTATTGGAGAAACGGACATTGCTCATATTATTGGAGAAGTGGAGGTTGCACCCATTATTGGAGATGTGGACGTTGCACCCAGTATTGGAGAAGCGGACTTTGCACCCATTATTGGAGATGCGGACGTTGCACCCAGTATTGGAGAAGCGGACGTTGTACCCAGCATTGGAGAAACGGTCGTTGCACACAGTATTGGAGATGCGGACGTTGCACCCAGTATTGGAGAAGCGGACGTTGCACCCAGTATTGTAGATGTGGACGTTGCATCCAGTATTGGAGATGTGGACGTTGCACCCAGTATTGGAGAAGCGGACATTGCACATATTATTGGAGAAGTGGAGGTTGCACCCATTATTGGAGATGTGGACGTTGCACCCAGTATTGGAGAAGCGGACTTTGCACCCATTATTGGAGATGCGGACGTTGCACCCAGTATTGGAGAAGCGGACGTTGTACCCAGCATTGGAGAAACGGTCGTTGCACACAGTATTGGAGATGCGGACGTTGCACCCAGTATTGGAGAAGCGGACGTTGCACCCAGTATTGTAGATGTGGACGTTGCATCCAGTATTGGAGATGTGGACGTTGCACCCAGTATTGGAGAAGCGGACATTGCACATATTATTGGAGAAGTGGAGGTTGCACCCATTATTGGAGATGTGGACGTTGCACCCAGTATTGGAGAAGCGGACTTTGCACCCATTATTGGAGATGCGGACGTTGCACCCAGTATTGGAGAAGCGGACGTTGTACCCAGCATTGGAGAAACGGACGTTGCACACAGTATTGGAGATGCGGACGTTGCACCCAGTATTGGAGAAGCAGACGTTGCACCCAGTATTGTAGATGTGGACGTTGCATCCAGTATTGGAGATGCGGATGTTGCACCCAGTATTGGAGATGCGGACGTTGCACCCGGTATTGGGGATGCGGACGTTGCACCCAGTATTGGAGAAGCGGACGTTGCACCCAGTATTGGAGAAGCGGACGTTGCACCCAGTATTGGAGAACAGGACGTTGCACCCAGCATTGGAGACATGGACGTTGCACCCTGTACTGGAGATGCAGACGTTGCACCCAGTATTTGAGATGTGGACGTTGCACCCAGTATTGGAGATGTGGACGTTGCACCCAGTATTGGAGAAGCGGACTTTGCACCCATTATTGGAGATGCGGACGTTGCACCCAGTATTGGAGAAGCGGACGTTGTACCCAGCATTGGAGAAACGGACGTTGCACACAGTATTGGAGATGCGGACGTTGCACCCAGTATTGGAGAAGCGGACGTTGCACCCAGTATTGTAGATGTGGACGTTGCATCCAGTATTGGAGATGTGGACGTTGCACCCAGTATTGGAGAAGCGGACTTTGCACCCATTATTGGAGATGCGGACGTTGCACCCAGTATTGGAGAAGCGGACGTTGTACCCAGCATTGGAGAAACGGACGTTGCACACAGTATTGGAGATGCGGACGTTGCACCCAGTATTGGAGAAGCGGACGTTGCACCCAGTATTGTAGATGTGGACGTTGCATCCAGTATTGGAGATGTGGACGTTGCACCCAGTATTGGAGAAGCGGACATTGCACATATTATTGGAGAAGTGGAGGTTGCACCCATTATTGGAGATGTGGACGTTGCACCCAGTATTGGAGAAGCGGACTTTGCACCCATTATTGGAGATGCGGACGTTGCACCCAGTATTGGAGAAGCGGACGTTGTACCCAGCATTGGAGAAACGGACGTTGCACACAGTATTGGAGATGCGGACGTTGCACCCAGTATTGGAGAAGCGGACGTTGCACCCAGTATTGTAGATGTGGACGTTGCATCCAGTATTGGAGATGCGGATGTTGCACCCAGTATTGGAGATGCGGACGTTGCACCCGGTATTGGGGATGCGGACGTTGCACCCAGTATTGGAGAAGCGGACGTTGCACCCAGTATTGGAGAAGCGGACGTTGCACCCAGTATTGGAGAACAGGACGTTGCACCCAGCATTGGAGACATGGACGTTGCACCCTGTACTGGAGATGCAGACGTTGCACCCAGTATTTGAGATGTGGACGTTGCACCCAGTATTTGAGATGTGGACGTTGCCCCCAATATTGGAGATGCGGACGTTGCACCCAGTACTGGAGATGTGTGCGTTGCATCGAGTATTGGAGACGCGGACGTTGCATCCATTATTGGAGATGCGGACGTTGCACCCAGTGTTGGAGATGCGGACGTTGCACCCAGTATTAGAGAAGCGGATGTTGCACCCAGTATTGGAGAAGCGGACGTTGCACCCAGTATTGGAGATGTGGACATTGCACCCAGTATTAGAGAAGCGGATGTTGCACCCAGTATTGGAGAAGCGGACGTTGCATCCATTATTGGAGATGCGGACGTTGCACCCAGTGTTGGAGATGCGGACGTTGCACCCAGTATTAGAGAAGCGGATGTTGCACCCAGTATTGGAGAAGCGGACGTCGCACCCAGTATTGGAGATGTGGACATTGCACCCAGTATTGGAGATGCGGACGTTGCACCCAGTATTGGAGATGCGGACGTTGCACCCAGTAATGGAGAAGCGGACGTTGCACCCATTATTGGAGATGCTGATGTTGCACCCAGCTTTGGAGAAGCGGACGTTGCACCCAGCATTGGAGATGTGGACGTTGCACCCAGTATTGGAGAAGCGGACGTTGCACCCATTATTGGAGTAGTGGACGGTGCACCCAGTATTGGAGAAGTGGACGTTCCACCCAGTATTGGAGAAGCTGACGTTGCACCCAGTATTGGAGAAGCGGACGTTGCACCCAGTATTGGAGAAGCGGACGTTGCACCCAGTATTGGAGAACAGGACGTTGCACCCAGCATTGGAGACATGGACGTTGCACCCTGTACTGGAGATGCAGACGTTGCACCCAGTATTTGAGATGTGGACGTTGCACCCAGTATTGGAGATGTGGACGTTGCACCCAGTATTGGAGAAGCGGACTTTGCACCCATTATTGGAGATGCGGACGTTGCACCCAGTATTGGAGAAGCGGACGTTGTACCCAGCATTGGAGAAACGGACGTTGCACACAGTATTGGAGATGCGGACGTTGCACCCAGTATTGGAGAAGCGGACGTTGCACCCAGTATTGTAGATGTGGACGTTGCATCCAGTATTGGAGATGTGGACGTTGCACCCAGTATTGGAGAAGCGGACATTGCACATATTATTGGAGAAGTGGAGGTTGCACCCATTATTGGAGATGTGGACGTTGCACCCAGTATTGGAGAAGCGGACTTTGCACCCATTATTGGAGATGCGGACGTTGCACCCAGTATTGGAGAAGCGGACGTTGTACCCAGCATTGGAGAAACGGACGTTGCACACAGTATTGGAGATGCGGACGTTGCACCCAGTATTGGAGAAGCGGACGTTGCACCCAGTATTGTAGATGTGGACGTTGCATCCAGTATTGGAGATGCGGATGTTGCACCCAGTATTGGAGATGCGGACGTTGCACCCGGTATTGGGGATGCGGACGTTGCACCCAGTATTGGAGAAGCGGACGTTGCACCCAGTATTGGAGAAGCGGACGTTGCACCCAGTATTGGAGAACAGGACGTTGCACCCAGCATTGGAGACATGGACGTTGCACCCTGTACTGGAGATGCAGACGTTGCACCCAGTATTTGAGATGTGGACGTTGCACCCAGTATTTGAGATGTGGACGTTGCCCCCAATATTGGAGATGCGGACGTTGCACCCAGTACTGGAGATGTGTGCGTTGCATCGAGTATTGGATATGCGGACGTTGCATCCATTATTGGAGATGCGGACGTTGCACCCAGTGTTGGAGATGCGGACGTTGCACCCAGTATTAGAGAAGCGGATGTTGCACCCAGTATTGGAGAAGCGGACGTTGCACCCAGTATTGGAGATGTGGACATTGCACCCAGTATTAGAGAAGCGGATGTTGCACCCAGTATTGGAGAAGCGGACGTTGCATCCATTATTGGAGATGCGGACGTTGCACCCAGTGTTGGAGATGCGGACGTTGCACCCAGTATTAGAGAAGCGGATGTTGCACCCAGTATTGGAGAAGCGGACGTTGCACCCAGTATTGGAGATGTGGACATTGCACCCAGTATTGGAGATGCGGACGTTGCACCCAGTATTGGAGATGCGGACGTTGCACCCAGTAATGGAGAAGCGGACGTTGCACCCATTATTGGAGATGCTGATGTTGCACCCAGCATTGGAGATGTGGACGTTGCACCCAGTATTGGAGTAGTGGACATTGCACCCAGTATTGGAGATGCGGACGTTGCACCCAGTATTGGAGATGCGGACGTTGCACCCAGTAATGGAGAAGCGGACGTTGCACCCATTATTGGAGATGCTGATGTTGCACCCAGCTTTGGAGAAGCGGACGTTGCACCCAGCATTGGAGATGTGGACGTTGCACCCAGTATTGGAGAAGCGGACGTTGCACCCATTATTGGAGTAGTGGACGGTGCACCCAGTATTGGAGTAGTGGACGGTGCACCCAGTATTGGAGAAGCTGACGTTGCACCCAGTATTGGAGAAGAAGACGTTGCACCCAGTATTGGAGATGCGGACGTTGCACCCAGTATTGGAGAAGCGGACGTTGCACCCATTATTGGAGATGTGGACATTGCACCCAGTATTGGAGAAGCGGACGTTGCACCCAGTATTGGAGATGTGGACGTTGCAACCAGAATTGGAGATGTGGACGTTGCACCCAGTATTGGAGAAGCGGACATTGCACATATTATTGGAGAAGTGGAGGTTGCACCCATTATTGGAGATGTGGACGTTGCACCCAGTATTGGAGAAGCGGACGTTGCACCCATTATTGGAGATGCGGACGTTGCACCCAGTATTGGAGAAGCGGACGTTGTACCCAGTATTGGAGAAACAGACGTTGCACACAGTATTGGAGATGCGGACGTTGCACCCATTATTGGAGATGCGGACGTTGCACCCAGTATTGGAGAAGCGGACGTTGCACCCATTATTGGAGAAGCGGACATTGCACACAGTATTGGAGATGCGGACGTTGCACCTGGTACTGGACATGCGGACGTTGCACCCAGTATTAGAGAAGCGGATGTTGCACCCAGTATTGGAGAAGCGGACAATGCACCCAGTATTGGAGATGCGAACGTTGCAGCCAGTAATGGAGAAGCGGACGTTGCACCCATTATTGGAGATGCAGATGTTGCACCCAGCATTGGAGAAGCAGACGTTGCACCCAGTATTGGAGATGTGGACGTTGCACCCAGTATTGGAGAAGCGGACGTTGCACCCATTATTGGAGTAGTGGACGTTGCACCCATTATTGGAGAAGTGGACGTTGCACCAAGTATTGTAGATGCGTGCGTTGCACCCAGTATTGGAGATGTGGACGTTGCACCCAGTATTGGAGATGTGGACGTTGCACCCAGTATTGGAGATGTGGACGTTGCACCCGGTATTGGAGAAGTGGACGTTCCACCCAGTATTGGAGAAGCTGACGTTGCACCCAGTATTGGAGAAGAAGACGTTGCACCCAGTATTGGAGATGCGGACGTTGCACCCAGTATTGGAGAAGCGGACGTTGCACCCATTATTGGAGATGTGGACATTGCACCCAGTATTGGAGAAGCGGACGTTGCACCCAGTATTGGAGATGTGGACGTTGCACCCAGTATTGGAGATGTGGACGTTGCACCCAGTATTGGAGAAGTGGACGTTCCACCCAGTATTGGAGAAGCTGACGTTGCACCCAGTATTGGAGAAGAAGACGTTGCACCCAGTATTGGAGATGCGGACGTTGCACCCAGTATTGGAGAAGAAGACGTTGCACCCAGTATAAGAGCTGTGGACGTTGCACCCAGTATTGGAGATGCGGACGTTGCACCCAGTATTGGAGAAGAAGACGTTGCACCCAGTATAAGAGCTGTGGACGTTGCACCCAGTATTGGAGATGCGGACGTTGCACCCAGTATTGGAGATGTGGACGTTGCACCCAGTATTGGAGATATGGACGTTGCACCCAGTATTGGAGATGTGGACGTTGCACCCAGTATTGGAGATGCGGACGTTGCACCCAGTATTGGAGATGTGGACGTTGCACCCAGTATTGTAGATATGGACGTTGCGCCCAGTATTGGAGATGTGGACGTTGCACCCAGTATTGGAGATGTGGACGTTGCACCCAGTATTGGAGATGTGGACGTTGCACCCAGTATTGGAGATGCGGACGTTGCAACCAGTATTGGAGATGTGGACGTTGCACCCAGTATTGTAGATATGGACGTTGCGCCCAGTATTGGAGATGTGGACGTTGCACCCAGTATTAGAGAAGCGGACGTTGCACCCAGTATAAGAGCTGTGGACGTTGCACCCAGTATTGGAGATGTGGACGTTGCACCCAGTATTGGAGATGTGGACGTTGCACCCAGTATTGGAGATGCGGACGTTGCACCCAGTATTGGAGATGTGGACGTTGCACCCAGTATTGTAGATATGGACGTTGCGCCCAGTATTGGAGATGTGGACGTTGCACCCAGTATTGGAGAAGCGGACGTTGCACCCAGTATAAGAGCTGTGGACGTTGCACCCAGTATTGGAGATGTGGACGTTGCACCCAGTATTGGAGATGTGGACGTTGCACCCAGTATAGGAGAAGCGGACGTTGCACCCAGTATAAGAGCTGTGGACGTTGCACCCAGTATTGGAGATGTGGACGTTGCACCCAGTAATGGAGATGTGGACGTTGCACCCAGTATTGGAGATGTGGACGTTGCACCCAGTATTGGAGATGCGGACGTTGCACCCAGTGTTGGAGAAGCGGACGTTGCACCCAGTATTGTAGATATGGACGTTGCGCCCAGTATTGGAGATGTGGACGTTGCACCCAGTATTGGAGAAGCGGACGTTGCACCCAGTATAAGAGCTGTGGACGTTGCACCCAGTATTGGAGATGTGGACGTTGCACCCAGTATTGGAGATGTGGACGTTGCACCCAGTATTGGAGATGCGGACGTTGCACCCAGTATTGGAGATGTGGACGTTGCACCCAGTATTGTAGATATGGACGTTGCGCCCAGTATTGGAGATGTGGACGTTGCACCCAGTATTGGAGAAGCGGACGTTGCACCCAGTATAAGAGCTGTGGACGTTGCACCCAGTATTGGAGATGTGGACGTTGCACCCAGTATTGGAGATGTGGACGTTGCACCCAGTATAGGAGAAGCGGACGTTGCACCCAGTATAAGAGCTGTGGACGTTGCACCCAGTATTGGAGATGTGGACGTTGCACCCAGTATTGGAGATGTGGACGTTGCACCCAGTATTGGAGATGTGGACGTTGCACCCAGTATTGGAGATGCGGACGTTGCACCCAGTATTGGAGATGTGGACGTTGCACCCAGTATTGTAGATATGGACGTTGCGCCCAGTATTGGAGATGTGGACGTTGCACCCAGTATTGGAGAAGCGGACGTTGCACCCAGTATAAGAGCTGTGGACGTTGCACCCAGTATTGGAGATGTGGACGTTGCACCCAGTATTGGAGATGTGGACGTTGCACCCAGTATAGGAGAAGCGGACGTTGCACCCAGTATAAGAGCTGTGGACGTTGCACCCAGTATTGGAGATGTGGACGTTGCACCCAGTATTGGAGATGTGGACGTTGCACCCAGTATTGGAGATGTGGACGTTGCACCCAGTATTGGAGATGCGGACGTTGCACCCAGTGTTGGAGAAGCGGACGTTGCACCCAGTATTGTAGATATGGACGTTGCGCCCAGTATTGGAGATGTGGACGTTGCACCCAGTATTGGAGAAGCGGACGTTGCACCCAGTATAAGAGCTGTGGACGTTGCACCCAGTATTGGAGATGTGGACGTTGCACCCAGTATTGGAGATGTGGACGTTGCACCCAGTATTGGAGATGCGGACGTTGCACCCAGTGTTGGAGAAGCGGACGTTGCACCCAGTATTGTAGATATGGACGTTGCGCCCAGTATTGGAGATGTGGACGTTGCACCCAGTATTGGAGAAGCGGACGTTGCGCCCAGTATTGGAGATATGGACGTTGCACCCAGTATTGGAGATGCGGACGTTGCACCCAGTGTTGGAGAAGAGGACGTTGCACCCAGTATTGGAGAAGCGGACGTTGCGCCCAGTATTGGAGATATGGACGTTGCACCCAGTATTGGAGATGCGGACGTTGCACCCAGTGTTGGAGAAGAGGACGTTGCGCCCAGTATTGGAGATATGGACGTTGCACCCAGTATTGGAGATGCGGACGTTGCACCCAGTGTTGGAGAAGCGGACGTTGCACCCAGTATTGGAGATGCAGTAAGAACTAATCCCATTATCTTGGAAGGCGGAGTCACCTGAGTGACCAGCTTAGGAGGAGGGGACAGTGGAGACTGTGATTGCATCCTGGGCCAGGCCGGAGCCATCTGCGGTCATATTATTTATCAGTGTAACAGGACACACAATAGAGACTGTGACTATGGAAAAGCGCAGTAGGCGGGGAATGAGGCGTGGCTACAGGGATGTGTACATATACCGGCAGGTAACCCTCAGTGTCACCTGTGTGAGGTCATCAGCCACACAGCAACTGCAGGCAGCCTTCCATCACAACCGATGCCTCATATACAATCATTGTGACCCAGCACTGGGGTCATGGGTTCCATTCCCACCAAAACCCTATCAGTATGGAGTTTGTATGTTCTCCCTGTGTCTGTATGGGTTTCCGCTGAGCACTCCTGTTTCCTCCCACACTCCAAACACATACTGGTAGTCTAATTGGCTGCTGACCCTAATATGTATATGTGTCCCTGTGATGGGGAATATAGAGTGTAAGCTCTGCTGGTGCAGGGACTGGTGTGACTGACATCCTCTCTGTACAGCACTGCGGTATATGTGTGTGTTCATGTGATGAGGAATATAGAGTGTGAGCTCTGCTGGTGCAGGGACTGGTGTGACTGACACCCTCTCTGTACAGCGCTGCGGTATATGTGTGTGTCTATGTGATGGGGAATATAGAGTGTAAGCTCTGCTGGTGCAGGGACTGGTGTGACTGACATCCTCTCTGTACAGCGCTGCGGTATATGTGTGTGTCTATGTGATGGGGAATATAGAGTGTAAGCTCTGCTGGTGCAGGGACTGGTGTGACTGACATCCTCTCTGTACAGCGCTGCGGTATATGTGTGTGTCCATGTGATGGGGAATATAGAGTGTAAGCTCTGCTGGTGCAGGGACTGGTGTGACTGACATCCTCTCTGTACAGCACTGCGGTATATGTGTGTGTTCATGTGATGAGGAATATAGAGTGTGAGCTCTGCTGGTGCAGGGACTGGTGTGACTGACACCCTCTCTGTACAGCGCTGCGGTATATGTGTGTGTCTATGTGATGGGGAATATAGAGTGTAAGCTCTGCTGGTGCAGGGACTGGTGTGACTGACATCCTCTCTGTACAGCGCTGCGGTATATGTGTGTGTCTATGTGATGGGGAATATAGAGTGTAAGCTCTGCTGGTGCAGGGACTGGTGTGACTGACATCCTCTCTGTACAGCGCTGCGGTATATGTGTGTGTCCATGTGATGGGGAATATAGAGTGTAAGCTCTGCTGGTGCAGGGACTGGTGTGAGTGACATCCTCTCTGTACAGCGCTGCGGTATATGTGTGTGTCCATGTGATGGGGAATATAGAGTGTAAGCTCTGCTGGTGCAGGGACTGGTGTGACTGACATCCTCTCTGTACAGCGCTGCGGTATATGTGTGTGTCCATGTGATGGGGAATATAGAGTGTAAGCTCTGCTGGTGCAGGGACTGGTGTGAGTGACATCCTCTCTGTACAGCGCTGCGGTATATGTGTGTGTCCATGTGATGGGGAATATAGAGTGTAAGCTCTGCTGGTGCAGGGACTGGTGTGAGTGACATACTCTCTGTACAGCACTGCGGTATATGTGTGTGTCTATGTGATGGAGAATATAGAGTGTAAGCTCTGCTGGTGCAGGGACTGGTGTGAGTGACATCCTCTCTGTACAACGCTGCGGTATATGTGTGTGTCTATGTGATGGGGAATATAGAGTGTAAGCTCTGCTGGTGCAGGGACTGGTGTGAGTGACATCCTCTCTGTACAGCGCTGCGGTATATATGTGTGTCCATGTGATGGGGAATATAGAGTGTAAGCTCTGCTGGTGCAGGGACTGGTGTGAGTGACATCCTCTCTGTACAGCGCTGCGGTGTATGTGTGTGTCCATGTGATGGGGAATATAGAGTGTAAGCTCTGCTGGTGCAGGGACTGGTGTGACTGACATACTCTCTGTACAGTGCTGCGGTATATGTGTGTGTACATGTGATGGGGAATATAGAGTGTAAGCTCTGCTGGTGCAGGGACTGGTGTGACTGACATCCTCTCTGTACAGCGCTGCGGTATATGTGTGTGTACATGTGATGGGGAATATAGAGTGTAAGCTCTGCTGGTGCAGGGACTGGTGTGAGTGACATCCTCTCTGTACAGCGCTGCGGTATATGTGTGTGTCTATGTGATGGAGAATATAGAGTGTAAGCTCTGCTGGTGCAGGGACTGGTGTGAGTGACATCCTCTCTGTACAACGCTGCGGTATATGTGTGTGTCTATGTGATGGGGAATATAGAGTGTAAGCTCTGCTGGTGCAGGGACTGGTGTGACTGACATCCTCTCTGTACAGCACTGCGGTATATGTGTGTGTACATGTGATGGGGAATATAGAGTGTAAGCTCTGCTGGTGCAGGGACTGGTGTGACTGACATCCTCTCTGTACAGCACTGCGGTATATGTGTGTGTCCATGTGATGGGGAATATAGAGTGTAAGCTCTGCTGGTGCAGGGACTGGTGTGACTGACATCCTCTCTGTACAGCACTGCGGTATATGTGTGTGTACATGTGATGGGGAATATAGAGTGTAAGCTCTGCTGGTGCAGGGACTGGTGTGACTGACATCCTCTCTGTACAGCACTGCGGTATATGTGTGTGTCCATGTGATGGGGAATATAGAGTGTAAGCTCTGCTGGTGCAGGGACTGGTGTGACTGACATCCTCTCTGTACAGCACTGCGGTATATGTGTGTGTCCATGTGATGGGGAATATAGAGTGTAAGCTCTGCTGGTGCAGGGACTGGTGTGACTGACATCCTCTCTGTACAGTGCTGCGGTATATATGTGTGTAACCCTGTGATGGGGAATATAGAGTGTGAGCTCTGCTGGTGCAGGGACTGGTGTGAGTGACATCCTCTCTGTACAGCGCTGCGGTATATATGTGTGTAACCCTGTGATGGGGAATATAGAGTGTAAGCTCTGCTGGTGCAGGGACTGGTGTGACTGACATCCTCTCTGTACAGTGCTGCGGTATATGTGTGTGTACATGTGATGGGGAATATAGAGTGTAAGCTCTGCTGGTGCAGGGACTGGTGTGAGTGACATACTCTCTGTACAGCGCTGCGGTATATGTGTGCAACCCTGTGATGGGGAATATAGAGTGTGAGCTCTGCTGGTGCAGGGACTGGTGTGAGTGACATACTCTCTGTACAGCGCTGTGGTATATATGTGTGTACATGTGATGGGGAATATAGAGTGTAAGCTCTGCTGGTGCAGGGACTGGTGTGACTGACATCCTCTCTGTACAGCGCTGCGGTATATGTGTGTGTACATGTGATGGGGAATATAGAGTGTAAGCTCTGCTGGTGCAGGGACTGGTGTGAGTGACATCCTCTCTGTACAGCGCTGCGGTATATGTGTGTGTCCATGTGATGGGGAATATAGAGTGTAAGCTCTGCTGGTGCAGGGACTGGTGTGAGTGACATACTCTCTGTACAGCGCTGCGGTATATGTGTGTGTATATGTGATGGGGAATATAGAGTGTAAGCTCTGCTGGTGCAGGGACTGGTGTGAGTGACATACTCTCTGTACAGCGCTGCGGTATATGTGTGTAACCCTGTGATGGGGAATATAGAGTGTGAGCTCTGCTGGTGCAGGGACTGGTGTGAGTGACATACTCTCTGTACAGCGCTGTGGTATATGTGTGTGTATATGTGATGGGGAATATAGAGTGTAAGCTCTGCTGGTGCAGGGACTGGTGTGAGTGACATACTCTCTGTACAGCGCTGCGGTATATGTGTGTGTATATGTGATGGGGAATATAGAGTGTAAGCTCTGCTGGTGCAGGGACTGGTGTGAGTGACATACTCTCTGTACAGCGCTGCGGTATATGTGTGTGTATATGTGATGGGGAATATAGAGTGTAAGCTCTGCTGGTGCAGGGACTGGTGTGAGTGACATACTCTCTGTACAGCGCTGCGGTATATGTGTGTAACCCTGTGATGGGGAATATAGAGTGTGAGCTCTGCTGGTGCAGGGACTGGTGTGAGTGACATACTCTCTGTACAGCGCTGTGGTATATATGTGTGTACATGTGATGGGGAATATAGAGTGTAAGCTCTGCTGGTGCAGGGACTGGTGTGACTGACATCCTCTCTGTACAGCGCTGCGGTATATGTGTGTGTACATGTGATGGGGAATATAGAGTGTAAGCTCTGCTGGTGCAGGGACTGGTGTGAGTGACATCCTCTCTGTACAGCGCTGCGGTATATGTGTGTGTCCATGTGATAGGGAATATAGAGTGTAAGCTCTGCTGGTGCAGGGACTGGTGTGAGTGACATCCTCTCTGTACAGCGCTGCGGTATATGTGTATGTCCATGTGATGGGGAATATAGAGTGTAAGCTCTGCTGGTGCAGGGACTGGTGTGAGTGACATCCTCTCTGTACAGTGCTGCGGTATATGTGTGTGTCCATGTGATGAGGAATATAGAGTGTAAGCTCTGCTGGTGCAGGGACTGGTGTGAGTGACATCCTCTCTGTACAGTGCTGCGGTATATGTGTGTGTACATGTGATGGGGAATATAGAGTGTATGCTCTGCTGGTGCAGGGACTGGTGTGACTGACATCCTCTCTGTACAGCGCTGCGGTATATGTGTGTGTACATGTGATGGGGAATATAGAGTGTATGCTCTGCTGGTGCAGGGACTGGTGTGACTGACATCCTCTCTGTACAGCGCTGCGGTATATGTGTGTGTACATGTGATGGGGAATATAGAGTGTAAGCTCTGCTGGTGCAGGGACTGGTGTGAGTGACATACTCTCTGCACAGCACTGCGGTATATGTGTGTGTCCATGTGATGGGGAATATAGAGTGTAAGCTCTGCTGGTGCAGAGACTGGTGTGAGTGACACCCTCTCTGTACAGCGCTGCGGTATATGTGTGTGTCCATGTGATGGGGAATATAGAGTGTAAGCTCTGCTGGTGCAGGGACTGGTGTGAGTGACATCATCTCTGTACAGCGCTGTGGTATATGTGTGTGTGTCCATGTGATGGGGAATATAGAGTGTAAGCTCTGCTGGTGCAGGGACTGGTGTGAGTGACATCCTCTCTGTACAGCGCTGTGGTATATGTGTGTGTACATGTGATGGGGAATATAGAGTGTAAGCTCTGCTGGTGCAGGGACTGGTGTGAGTGACATCCTCTCTGTACAGCGCTGTGGTATATGTGTGTGTGTCCATGTGATGGGGAATATAGAGTGTAAGCTCTGCTGGTGCAGGGACTGGTGTGACTGACATACTCTCTGCACAGCGCTGCGGTATATGTGTGTGTCCCTGTGATGGGAATATAGAGTGTAAGCTCTGCTGGTGCAGGGACTGGTGTGAGTGACATCCTCTCTGTACAGCGCTGCGGTATATATGTGTGTCCATGTGATGGGGAATATAGAGTGTGAGCTCTGCTGGTGCAGGGACTGGTGTGAGTGATATCCTCTCTGTACAGCACTGCGGTATATGTGTGTGTCCATGTGATGGGGAATATAGAGTGTAAGCTCTGCTGGTGCAGGGACTGGTGTGACTGACATCCTCTCTGTACAGCGCTGTGCTATATGTGTGTGTACATGTGATGGGGAATATAGAGTGTAAGCTCTGCTGGTGCAGGGACTGGTGTGACTGACATCCTCTCTGTACAGCGCTGCGGTATATGTGTGTGTCCATGTGATGGGGAATATAGAGTGTAAGCTCTGCTGGTGCAGGGACTGGTGTGAGTGACATCCTCTCTGTACAGCGCTGTGGTATATGTGTGTGTACATGTGATGGGGAATATAGAGTGTAAGCTCTGCTGGTGCAGGGACTGGTGTGAGTGACATCCTCTCTGTACAGCGCTGCGGTATATGTGTGTGTCCATGTGATGGGAATATAGAGTGTAAGCTCTGCTGGTGCAGGGACTGGTGTGAGTGACATCTTCTCTGTACAGCACTGCGGTATATGTGTGTGTCCATGTGATGGGAATATAGAGTGTAAGCTCTGCTGGTGCAGGGACTGGTGTGAGTGACATCTTCTCTGTACAGCGCTGTGGTATATGTATGTGTCCATGTGATGGGAATATAGAGTGTAAGCTCTGCTGGTGCAGAGACTGGTGTGACGGACATCCTCTTTGTACAGCGCTGCGGTATATGTGTGTGTCCATGTGATGAGGAATATAGAGTGTTAGCTCTGCTGGTGCAGGGACTGGTGTGAGTGACATACTCTCTGTACTGCGCTGCGGTATATGTGTGTGTACATGTAATGGGGAATATAGAGTGTAAGCTCTGCTGGTGCAGGGACTGGTGTGAGTGACATCCTCTCTGTACAGCGCTGCGGTATATAAGTGTGTACATGTGATGGGGAATATAGAGAGTAAGCTCTGCTGGTGCAGGGACTGGTGTGAGTGACATACTCTCTGTACAGTGCTGCGGTATATGTGTGTGTCTATGTGATGGGGAATATAGAGTGTAAGCTCTGCTGGTGCAGGGACTGGTGTGACTGACATCCTCTCTGTACAGCGCTGCGGTATATGTGTGTGTCTATGTGATGGGGAATATAGAGTGTAAGCTCTGCTGGTGCAGGGACTGGCGTGACTGACATCCTCTCTGTACAGCGCTGCGGTATATGTGTGTGTCCATGTGATGGGGAATATAGAGTGTAAGCTCTGCTGGTGCAGGGACTGGTGTGAGTGACATCCTCTCTGTACAGCGCTGCGGTATATGTGTGTGTCCATGTGATGGGGAATATAGAGTGTAAGCTCTGCTGGTGCAGGGACTGGTGTGAGTGACATCCTCTCTGTACAGCACTGCGGTATATGTGTGTGTCCCTGTGATGGGGAATATAGAGTGTAAGCTCTGCTGGTGCAGGGATTGGTGTGACTGACATCCTCTCTGTACAACGCTGCGGTATATGTGTGTGTACATGTGATGGGGAATATAGAGTGTAAGCTCTGCTGGTGCAGGGACTGGTGTGAGTGACATACTCTCTGTACAGCACTGCGGTATATGTATGTGTCTATGTGATGGGGAATATAGAGTGTAAGCTCTGCTGGTGCAGGGACTGGTGTGAGTGACATCCTCTCTGTACAGCGCTGCGGTATATGTGTGTGTACATGTGATGGGGAATATAGAGTGTAAGCTCTGCTGGTGCAGGGACTGGTGTGAGTGACATCCTCTCTGTACAGCACTGCGGTATATGTGTGTGTACATGTGATGGGGAATATAGAGTGTAAGCTCTGCTGGTGCAGGGACTGGTGTGAGTGACATCCTCTCTGTACAGCGCTGCGGTATATGTGTGTGTACATGTGATGGGGAATATAGAGTGTAAGCTCTGCTGGTGCAGGGACTGGTGTGAGTGACATCCTCTCTGTACAGCGCTGCGGTATATGTGTGTGTCCATGTGATGGGGAATATAGAGTGTAAGCTCTGCTGGTGTAGGGACTGGTGTGAGTGACATCCTCTCTGTACAGCGCTGCGGTATATGTGTGTGTCCATGTGATGGGGAATATAGAGTGTAAGCTCTGCTGGTGCAGGGACTGGTGTGAGTGACATACTCTCTGTACAGCGCTGCGGTATATGTGTGTGTCCATGTGGTGGGGAATATAGAGTGTAAGCTCTGCTGGTGCAGGGACTGGTGTGACTGACATCCTCTCTGTACAGCGCTGTGGTATATGTGTGTGTCCATGTGATGGGGAATATAGAGTGTAAGCTCTGCTGGTGCAGGGACTGGTGTGACTGACATCCTCTCTGTACAGCGCTGCGGTATATGTGTGTGTACATGTGATGGGGAATATAGAGTGTAAGCTCTGCTGGTGCAGGGACTGGTGTGACTGACATCCTCTCTGTACAGCGCTGTGGTATATGTATGTGTCTATGTGATGGGGAATATAGAGTGTAAGCTCTGCTGGTGCAGGGACTGGTGTGAGTGACATCCTCTCTGTACAGCGCTGCGGTATATGTGTGTGTCCATGTGATGGGGAATATAGAGTGTAAGCTCTGCTGGTGCAGGGACTGGTGTGAGTGACATCCTCTCTGTACAGCGCTGTGGTATATGTATGTGTCTATGTGATGGGGAATATAGAGTGTAAGCTCTGCTGGTGCAGGGACTGGTGTGACTGACATCCTCTCTGTACAGCACTGCGGTATATGTGTGTGTCCATGTGATGGGAATATAGAGTGTAAGCTCTGCTGGTGCAGGGACTGGTGTGACTGACATCCTCTCTGTACAGCTCTGTGGTATATGTGTGTCCATGTGATGGGGAATATAGAGTGTAAGCTCTGCTGGTGCAGGGACTGGTGTGAATTACATTCTCTCTGTACAGCGCTGCGGTATATGTGTGTGTCCATGTGATGGGGAATATAGAGTGTAAGCTCTGCTGGTGCAGGGACTGGTGTGAGTGACATCCTCTCTGTACAGCGCTGCGGTATATGTGTGTGTCCATGTGATGGGGAATATAGAGTGTAAGCTCTGCTGGTGCAGGGACTGGTGTGTGTGTGACATCCTCTCTGTACAGCACTGCGGTATATGTGTGTGTACATGTGATGGGGAATATAGAGTGTAAGCTCTGCTGGTGCAGGGACTGGTGTGAGTGACATCCTCTCTGTACAGCGCTGCGGTATATGTGTGTGTCCATGTGATGGGGAATATAGAGTGTAAGCTCTGCTGGTGCAGGGACTGGTGTGTGTGTGACATCCTCTCTGTACAGCGCTGCGGTATATGTGTGTGTACATGTGATGGGGAATATAGAGTGTAAGCTCTGCTGGTGCAGGGACTGGTGTGACTGACATCCTCTCTGTACAGCGCTGCGGTATATGTGTGTGTATATATGATGGGGAATATAGAGTGTAAGCTCTGCTGGTGCAGGGACTGGTATGAGTGACATCCTCTCTGTACAGCACTGCGGTATATGTGTGTACATGTGATGGGGAATATAGTAAGCTCTGCTGGTGCAGGGACTGGTGTGACTGACATCCTCTCTGTACTGCACTGCGGTATATGTGTGTGTACATGTGATGGGGAATATAGAGTGTAAGCTCTGCTGGTGCGGGGACTGGTGTGAGTGACATCCTCTCTGTACAGCGCTGCGGTATATGTGTGTGTCCATGTGATGGGGAATATAGAGTGTAAGCTCTGCTGGTGCAGGGACTGGTGTGAGTGACATACTCTCTGTACAGCGCTGCGGTATATGTGTGTGTCCATGTGATGGGGAATATAGAGTGTAAGTTCTGCTGGTGCAGGGACTGGTGTGACTGACATCCTCTCTGTACAGCGCTGCGGTATATGTGTGTGTACATGTGATGGGAATATAGAGTGTAAGCTCTGCTGGTGCAGGGACTGGTGTGAGTGACATCCTCTCTGTACAGCGCTGTGGTATATGTGTGTGTCCATGTGATGGGGAATATAGAGTGTAAGCTCTGCTGGTGCAGGGACTGGTGTGAGTGACATCCTCTCTGTACAGCGCTGTGGTATATGTGTGTCCATGTGATGGGGAATATAGAGTGTAAGCTCTGCTGGTGCAGGGACTGGTGTGAGTGACATCCTCTCTGTACAGCGCTGCGGTATATGTGTGTCCATGTGATGGGGAATATAGAGTGTAAGCTCTGCTGGTGCAGGGACTGGTGTGAGTGACATCCTCTCTGTACAGCGCTGCGGTATATGTGTGTCCATGTGATGGGGAATATAGAGTGTAAGCTCTGCTGGTGCAGGGACTGGTGTGAGTGACATCCTCTCTGTACAGCGCTGTGGTATATGTGTGTCCATGTGATGGGGAATATAGAGTGTAAGCTCTGCTGGTGCAGGGACTGGTGTGAGTGACATACTCTCTGTACAGCGCTGCGGTATGTGTGTGTGTCCATGTGATGGGGAATATAGAGTGTAAGCTCTGCTGGTGCAGGGACTGGTGTGACTGACATCCTCTCTGTACAGCGCTGCGGTATGTGTGTGTGTCCATGTGATGGGGAATATAGAGTGTAAGCTCTGCTGGTGCAGGGACTGGTGTGACTGACATCCTCTCTGTACAGCGCTGCGGTATATGTGTGTGTATATGTGATGGGGAATATAGAGTGTAAGCTCTGCTGGTGCAGGGACTGGTGTGACTGACATCCTCTCTGTACAGCGCTGCGGTATATGTGTGTGTCCATGTGATGAGGAATATAGAGTGTAAGCTCTGCTGGTGCAGGGACTGGTGTGACTGACATCCTCTCTGTACAGCACTGCGGTATATGTGTGTGTCCATGTGATGGGGAATATAGAGTGTAAGCTCTGCTGGTGCAGGGACTGGTGTGACTGATATCCTCTCTGTACAGCGCTGCGGTATATGTGTGTATATGTGATGGGGAATATAGAGTGTAAGCTCTGCTGGTGCAGGGACTGGTGTGACTGATATCCTCTCTGTACAGCGCTGCGGTATAAGTGTGTGTCCCTGTGATGGGGTATGTAGAGTGTAAGCTCTGCTGGTGCAGGGACTGGTGTGAGTGACATCCTCTCTGTACAGCGCTGCGTATATGTATGTGTCCATGTGATGGGGAATATAGAGTGTAAGCTCTGCTGGTGTGACTGACATCCTCTCTGTACAGCGCTGCGGTATATGTGTGTGTCCATGTGATGGGGAATATAGAGTGTAAGCTCTGCTGGTGCAGGGACTGGTGTGACTGACATCCTCTCTGTACAGCACTGCGTATATGTATGTGTCCATGTGATGGGGAATATAGAGTGTAAGCTCTGCTGGTGTGACTGACATCCTCTCTGTACAGTGCTGCGGTATATGTGTGTGTCTATGTGATGGGGAATATAGAGTGTAAGCTCTGCTGGTGCAGGGACTGGTGTGACTGACATCCTCTCTGTACAGCGCTGCGGTATATGTTTGTGTCCATGTGATGGGGAATATAGAGTGTAAGCTCTGCTGGTGCAGGGACTGGTGTGAGTGACATCCTCTCTGTACAGCGCTGCGGTATATATGTGTACATGTGATGGGGAATATAGAGTGTAAGCTCTGCTGGTGCAGGGACTGGTGTGACTGACATCCTCTCTGTACAGCGCTGTGGTATATGTGTGTGTCCCTGTGATGGGGTATATAGAGTGTAAGCTCTGCTGGTGTAGGGACTGGTGTGAGTGACATCCTCTCTGTACAGCGCTGCGGTATATATGTGTGTCCATGTGATGGGGAATATAGAGTGTAAGCTCTGCTGGTGCGGGGACTGGTGTGACTGATATCCTCTCTGTACAGCGCTGCGGTATATGTGTGTGTCCATGTGATGGGGAATATAGAGTGTAAGCTCTGCTGGTGCAGGGACTGGTGTGTGTGACATACTCTCTGTACAGCGCTGCGGTATATGTGTGTGTACATGTGATGGGGAATATAGAGTGTAAGCTCTGCTGGTGCAGGGACTGGTGTGACTGACATCCTCTCTGTACAGCGCTGCGGTATATGTGTGTGTCCATGTGATGGGGAATATAGAGTGTAAGCTCTTCTGGTGCAGGGACTGATGTGACTGACATCCTTTCTGTACAGCGCTGCAGTATATGTGTGTCCATGTGATGGGGAATATAGAGTGTAAGCTCTGCTGGTGCAGGGACTGGTGTGAGTGACATCCTCTCTGTACAGTGCTGCGGTATATGTGTGTGGCCATGTGATGGGGAATATAGAGTGTAAGCTCTGCTGGTGCAGGGACTGGTGTGAGTGACAACCTCTCTGTACAGCGCTGCGGTATATGTGTGTACATGTGATGGGGAATCTAGAGTGTAAGCTCTGCTGGTGCAGGGACTGGTGTGACTGACATCCTCTCTGTACAGCGCTGCGGTATATGTGTGTGTCCATGTGATGGGGAATATAGAGTGTAAGCTCTTCTGGTGCAGGGACTGATGTGACTGACATCCTTTCTGTACAGCGCTGCGGTATATGTGTGTGGCCATGTGATGGGGAATATAGAGTGTAAGCTCTGCTGGTGCAGGGACTGGTGTGAGTGACAACCTCTCTGTACAGCGCTGCGGTATATGTGTGTACATGTGATGGGGAATCTAGAGTGTAAGCTCTGCTGGTGCAGGGACTGGTGTGAGTGACATCCTCTCTATACAGCGTTGCGGTATATGTGTGTGTCCATGTGATGGGAAATATAGAGTGTAAGCTCTGCTGGTGCAGGGACTGTTGTGAGTGACATCCTCTCTGTACAGCGCTGCGGTATATGTGTGTGTCCATGTGATGGGGAATATAGAGTGTAAGCTCTGCTGGTGCAGGGACTGGTGTGAGTGACATCCTCTCTGTACAGCGCTGCGGTATATGTGTGTCCATGTGATGGGGAATATAGAGTGTAAGCTCTGCTGGTGCAGGGACTGGTGTGAGTGACATCCTCTCTGTACAGCGCTGCGGTATATGTGTGTGTCCATGTGATGGGGAATATAGAGTGTAAGCTCTGCTGGTGCAGGGACTGGTGTGAGTGACATCCTCTCTGTACAGCGCTGCGGTATATGTGTGTGTCCATGTGATGGGGAATATAGAGTGTAAGCTCTGCTGGTGCAGGGACTGGTGTGAGTGACATCCTCTCTGTACAGCGCTGCGGTATATGTGTGTGTCCATGTGATGGGGAATATAGAGTGTAAGCTCTGCTGGTGCAGGGACTGGTGTGAGTGACATCCTCTCTGTACAGCACTGCGGTATATGTGTGTGTCCATGTGATGGGGAATATAGAGTGTAAGCTCTGCTGGTGCAGGGACTGGTGTGAGTGACATCCTCTCTGTACAGCGCTGCGGTATATATGTGTACATGTGATGGGGAATATAGAGTGTAAGCTCTGCTGGTGCAGGGACTGGTGTGACTGACATCCTCTCTGTACAGCGCTGTGGTATATGTGTGTGTCCCTGTGATGGGGTATATAGAGTGTAAGCTCTGCTGGTGTAGGGACTGGTGTGAGTGACATCCTCTCTGTACAGCGCTGCGGTATATGTGTGTGTCCATGTGATGGGGAATATAGAGTGAAAGCTCTGCTGGTGCAGTTGGTGTGTCTGGGTTGTAGACTGTGGGGTTACAGGGACATGTTAGTTAATCAAAGGTGTTATGTGATTTCAAGAGGTGCGAGGTGAGGACGAGGATGAGGTTAGTAACGGCAGGAGGCCGCAGCGTCTGACCAATTGGCGTGTCCGCACTGAGGAAGATAAATAAATAAGGTACAATCAGGTTATTCTGGTTGGAATGGCAGAGACTGAGCCGGGATTTCCAGCCCTAGCAGGTGGGTAACCTGAGTCATTCCCTATGGCTGCAACACAACAGGAGGAAATGACTGAGTAATCCCTGTGGCCTTACACAATCAGCCTCTAACACCAGGTAATTCAGGTGACACAAAACCACTCGGGGTGTCCGCAGCTTCTCAGGTGAGGCGTATTATTATTAGTACACAAGTCATCTCCTGCGGAGTCACCATTGTCCTCTCTGAAACATAACCGGCCACCGACCTCACATGAGGAGACTGGAAATCACATTTGCTGCAAAACCAACTCTCACTGATCTTCTCACGTCTGTTACGGACAAATTGCGCAATTACTGACAGTTCTTGTGGTGTTACAATAGAACAGAAACTACGTTAGGTTTGTGCAATCTTGTAACAACTTCCCTGTAACAGGTGAAGCGGTTGTGTTACCTCTCCCTGTAACAGGTGGAGCGGTTGTGTTACCTCCCCCTGTAACAGGTGGAGCGGTTGTGTTACCTCTCCCTGTAACAGGTGGAGCGGTTGTGTTACCTCTCCCTGTAACAGGAGGACCGGTTGTGTTACCTCTCCCTGTAACAGGTGGAGCAGTTGTGTTACCTCTCCCTGTAACAGGTGGAGCAGTTGTGTTACCTCTCCCTGTATCAGGTGGAGCAGTTGTGTTACCTTTCCCTGTAACAGGCAGGTGGAGCCGTTGTGTTACCTCTCCCTGTAACAGGTGGAGCGGTTGTGTTACCTTTCCCTGTAACAGGTGGAGCGGTTGTGTTACCTTTCCCTGTAACAGGAGGACCGGTTGTGTTACCTTTTCCTGTAACAGGTGGAGCGGTTGTGTTACCTCTCCCTGTAATAGGTGGAGCGGTTGTGTTCCCTTTCCCTGTAACAGGTGGAGCGGTTGTTTTACCTTTCCCTGTAACAGGTGGAGCGGTTGTGTTACCTCTCCCTGTAACAGGTGGAGCGGTTGTGTTACCTTTCCCCGTAACAGGCAGGTGGAGCCATTGTGTTACCTCTCCCTGTAACAGGTGGAGCGGTTGTGTTACCTTTCCCTGTAACAGGTGGAGCGGATGTTTTACCTTTTCCTGTAACAGGTGGAGCAGTTGTGTTACCTTTCCCCGTAACAGGCAGGTGGAGCCATTGTGTTACCTCTCCCTGTAACAGGTGGAGTGGTTGTGTTACCTCTCCCTGTAACAGGTGGAGCGGTTGTGATACCTCTCCCTGTAACAGGTGGAGCGGTTGTGTTACCTCTCCCTGTAACAGGTGGAGCGGTTGTGTTACCTTTCCCTGTAACAGGTGGAGCGGTTGTGTTACCTCTCCCTGTAACAGGTGGAGCGGTTGTGTTCCCTTTCCCTGTAACAGGTGAAGCGGTTGTTTTACCTTTCCCTGTAACAGGTGGAGCGGTTGTGTTACCTCTCCCTGTAACAGGTGGAGCGGTTGTGTTACCTCTCCCTGTAACAGGTGGAGCAGTTGTGATACCTTTCCCTGTAACAGGTGGAGTGGTTGTGTTACCTCTCCCTGTAACAGGTGGAGCGGTTGTGTTACCTCTCCCTGTAACAGGTGGAGCGGTTGTGATACCTTTCCCTGTAACAGGTGGAGCGGTTGTGTTACCTCTCTCTGTAACAGGTGGAGCGGTTGTGTTACCTTTCCCTGTAACAGGTGGAGCGGTTGTGTTACCTCTCCCTGTAACAGGTGGAGCGGTTGTGTTCCCTTTCCCTGTAACAGGTGGAGCGGTTATTTTACCTTTCCCTGTAACAGGTGGAGCAGTTGTGTTACCTCTCCCTGTAACAGGTGGAGCGGTTGTGTTACCTCTCCCTGTAACAGGTGGAGCGGTTGTGATACCTTTCGCTGTGACAGGTGGAGCGGTTGTGTTACCTCTCCCTGTAACAGGTGGAGCGGTTGTGTTACCTCTCCCTGTAACAGGTGGAGCGGTTGTGTTACCTCTCCCTGTAACAGGTGGAGCGTTTGTGATACCTTTCCCTGTAACAGGTGGAGCGGTTGTGTTACCTCTCCTTGTAACAGGTGGAGCGGTTGTGTTACCTCTCCCTGTAACGGGTGGAGCGGTTGTGTTACCTCTCCCTGTAACAGGTGGAGTGGTTGTGTTACCTCTCCCTGTAGGCCTTCAGTCTCTGTAACTGCATTGTGCGCCGTGTGGGCACTGGGCCGCCCTGGGGTGAGAGGGTGTAACGTCCAGAACTTCACTATTTCACTGACGCATAAATGTTCCCCAATACAAAATGGAATGGGTTTGTTGGGTCGACCACTATTGGTCAACAGGCACTATATCGATACATGGAAAAGGTTCACATGGAAAAAGGTCAAGATGCCTCACTCCGCTACTGCTGCGCTCGCACAGGTTACTATTCCCAGTCGTAATCCACGTGGATCGTAAAGTATGAAAAAGTTCAAAAAATAAAATGAAAAATGTGAAAAACGCATGTCCACCTTTGCCATGTTGACATAATGATAATGCCAAAATCTTACAGGTGTCGACCTAATGTGCGTCAACCAATAATAGTGGTCGACCTAATGACTGTTGACCTAAGTAAGGTCGACCTAAGGGGCGTATACCATCCAAAAATTCTTCTGCTACTCCTACATCTAGCAATGGCCAAGTATGACTATAGCCTGGTGACCACGTTACACTGAGCGCCCCACGTATATGTACTTACTGTAAACTTACACTCACAGGCATACCAGCGCTATCTGAAAATGTAACGTTATATTTATTATATACATGCTATATGTTATGTGTATTATATATATGTTATGTGTATTATAGACATGTTATATGTATTATATATATGTTATATGTATTATAGACATGTTATATGTATTATATACATGCTATATGTTATGTGTATTATAGACATGTTATATGTATTATATACATGCTATATGTTATGTGTATTATAGACATGTTATATGTATTATAGACATGTTATATGTTATATGTATTATAGACATGTTATAAGTTATATGTATTATATACATGCTATATGTTATATGTATTATATACATGCTATCTGTATTATAGACATGTTATATGTTATATGTATTATAGACATGTTATATGTTATATGTATTATATACATGCTATATGTTATATGTATGTATATATATATATATATATATGTATATATGTTATATGTATTATAGACATGTTATTTGTATTATATATATGTTATATCTATTATAGACATGTTATATGTATTATATACATGCTATATGTATTATATATATACATGTTATATGTCTTATAGACATGTTATATGTAATATATATATATATATATATATATATATGTTATATGTATTATATACATGGTATATGTTATATGTATTATATATATATATATGTTATATGTATTATAAATGTTATATGTATTATAGACATGTTATATGTATTATATATATATGTTATATGTATTATAGACATGTTATATGTATTATATACCTGCTATATGTTATATGTATTATAGATATGTTATATGTATTATAGACATGTTATATGTATTATATATATGTTATATGTATTATTGTTTATTATTATTTATTAGCAGTTTCTTATATAGTGCAAAGACAGACATAGCGGTAGGAAGGCCCTGCTCGCAAGCTTACAATCTATAGGGAAATAGGTATTGATACACAAGGATAGATGCAACCTGTTACATAATGGTTCCCCAGATTGCTAGGTTCTTAGTGGGTTGTCTGATATGTCTGATATGATCACCCAGCAATGTTGGAAGACAAAATGTGAGGTTATGGGGACTGTGCAGAGGGAATGTAACTGGATAGGAAAGCATTGAAGGTTATGTGTGTGGGTCAGGAATTTGGTAGGCTTGTCTGAAGAGATGAGTTTTCAGGGAATGTTTAAAGGTATTATATACATACATAAATTAGGGATGAGCGGGTTCGGTTCCTCGGAATCCGAACCCGCCCGAACTTCATGTTTTTTTACACGGGTCCGAGCGACTCGGATCTTCCCGCCTTGCTCTGTTAACCCGAGCGCGCCCGAACGTCATCATCCCGCTGTCGGATTCTCGCGAGGCTCGGATTCTATCGCGAGACTTGGATTCTATATAAGGAGCCGCGCGTCGCCGCCATTTTCACACGTGCATTGAGATTCATAGGGAGAGGACGTGGCTGGCGTCCTCTCCGTTTATAGAGAAGAGAGTGAGACAGTAGAGAGAGACACAGTAGTAATTTTGGGGAGCATTAGGAGGAGTACTAGTTACTTGCTGAAGTGATAGATAGTGTGACTGTATATTATCTGACTTGTGGGGGAGACACTGACAATGGGGAGCAGTTAGAGTCTGAGAGCAGGACTCAGGAGTACATATAACGTACAGTGCACACTTTTGCTGCCAGAGTGCCACACTGCCATTGTGACCACACTGACCACCAGTATAATATATATTGTGATTGTCTGCTTAGGAGTACTACTTGCAAGTTGCTGATAGTGTGACCAGTGACCTGACCACCAGTCACCACCAGTTTAATATATATATATATATATATATATATAATTGTATATAATATATATATAATATTGTATACCACCTACCCGTGGTTTTTTTTTTTTCTTTCTTCTTTATACATACTACTATAGTAGCTTACTGTAGCAGTCTGCGGTGCTGCTGAGCTGACTGTGTCCAGCAGGTCCGTCATCAGTCATTACATAATAAATATATATACCTGTCCGGCTGCAGTACTAGTGATATTATATATATATATATATATTGATTTCATCTCATTATCATCCAGTCTATATTAGCAGCAGACACAGTACGGTAGTCCACGGCTGTAGCTACCTCTGTGTCGGCAGTCGCTCGTCCATCCATAATTGTATACCACCTACCCGTGTTTTTTTTTTTTTCTTTCTTCTTTATACATACTACTATAGTAGCTTACTGTAGCAGTCTGCGGTGCTGCTGAGCTGACAGTGTCCAGCAGGTCCGTCATCAGTCATTACATAATAAATATATATACCTGTCCGGCTGCAGTACTAGTGATATTATATATATATATATATATATATATATATATTGATTTCATCTCATTATCATCCAGTCTATATTAGCAGCAGACACAGTACGGTAGTCCACGGCTGTAGCTACCTCTGTGTCGGCAGTCGCTCGTCCATCCATAATTGTATACCACCTACCCGTGTTTTTTTTTTTCTTTCTTCTTTATACATACTACTATAGTAGCTTACTGTAGCAGTCTGCGGTGCTGCTGAGCTGACAGTGTCCAGCAGGTCCGTCATCAGTCATTACATAATAAATATATATACCTGTCCGGCTGCAGTACTAGTGATATTATATATATATATATTGATTTCATCTCATTATCATCCAGTCTATATTAGCAGCAGACACAGTACGGTAGTCCACGGCTGTAGCTACCTCTGTGTTGGCAGTCGCTCGTCCATCCATAATTGTATACCACCTACCCGTGGTTTTTTTTTTCTTTCTTCTTTATACATACTACTATAGTAGCTTACTGTAGCAGTCTGCGGTGCTGCTGAGCTGACTGTGTCCAGCAGGTCCGTCATCAGTCATTACATAATAAATATATCTACCTGTCCGGCTGCAGTACTAGTGTGATATAATATATATTGATTTCATCTCATTATCATCCAGTCTATATTAGCAGCAGACACAGTACGGTAGTCCACGGCTGTAGCTACCTCTGTGTCGGCAGTCGCTCGTCCATCCATAAGTATACTAGTATCCATCCATCTCCATTGTTTACCTGAGGTGCCTTTTAGTTGTGCCTATTAAAATATGGAGAACAAAAATGTTGTGGTTCCAAAATTAGGGAAAGATCAAGATCCACTTCCACCTCGTGCTGAAGCTGCTGCCACTAGTCATGGCCGAGACGATGAAATGCCAGCAACGTCGTCTGCCAAGGCCGATGCCCAATGTCATAGTACAGAGCATGTAAAATCCAAAACACCAAATATCAGTAAAAAAAGGACTCCAAAATCTAAAATAAAATTGTCGGAGGAGAAGCGTAAACTTGCCAATATGCCATTTACCACACGGAGTGGCAAGGAACGGCTGAGGCCCTGGCCTATGTTCATGGCTAGTGGTTCAGCTTCACATGAGGATGGAAGCACTCAGCCTCTCGCTAGAAAAATGAAAAGACTCAAGCTGGCAAAAGCACCGCAAAGAACTGTGCGTTCTTCGAAATCCCAAATCCACAAGGAGAGTCCAATTGTGTCGGTTGCGATGCCTGACCTTCCCAACACTGGACGTGAAGAGCATGCGCCTTCCACCATTTGCACGCCCCCTGCAAGTGCTGGAAGGAGCACCCGCAGTCCAGTTCCTGATAGTCAGATTGAAGATGTCAGTGTTGAAGTACACCAGGATGAGGAGGATATGGGTGTTGCTGGCGCTGGGGAGGAAATTGACAAGGAGGATTCTGATGGTGAGGTGGTTTGTTTAAGTCAGGCACCCGGGGAGACACCTGTTGTCCGTGGGAGGAATATGGCCGTTGACATGCCTGGTGAAAATACCAAAAAAATCAGCTCTTCGGTGTGGAAGTATTTCAACAGAAATGCGGACAACATTTGTCAAGCCGTGTGTTGCCTTTGTCAAGCTGTAATAAGTAGGGGTAAGGACGTTAACCACCTCGGAACATCCTCCCTTATACGTCACCTGCAGCGCATTCATAATAAGTCAGTGACAAGTTCAAAAACTTTGGGCGACAGCGGAAGCAGTCCACTGACCAGTAAATCCCTTCCTCTTGTAACCAAGCTCACGCAAACCACCCCACCAACTCCCTCAGTGTCAATTTCCTCCTTCCCCAGGAATGCCAATAGTCCTGCAGGCCATGTCACTGGCAATTCTGACGATTCCTCTCCTGCCTGGGATTCCTCCGATGCATCCTTGCGTGTAACGCCTACTGCTGCTGGCGCTGCTGTTGTTGCTGCTGGGAGTCGATGGTCATCCCAGAGGGGAAGTCGGAAGACCACTTGTACTACTTCCAGTAAGCAATTGACTGTCCAACAGTCCTTTGCGAGGAAGATGAAATATCACAGCAGTCATCCTACTGCAAAGCGGATAACTGAGGCCTTGGCATCCTGGGTGGTGAGAAACGTGGTTCCGGTATCCATCATTACTGCAGAGCCAACTAGAGACTTGTTGGAGGTACTGTGTCCCCGGTACCAAATACCATCGAGGTTCCATTTCTCTAGGCAGGCGATACCGAAAATGTACACAGACCTCAGAAAAAGAGTCACCAGTGTCCTAAAAAATGCAGCTGTACCCAATGTCCACTTAACCACGGACATGTGGACAAGTGGAGCAGGGCAGGGTCAGGACTATATGACTGTGACAGCCCACTGGGTAGATGTATGGACTCCCGCCGCAAGAACAGCAGCGGCGGCACCAGTAGCAGCATCTCGCAAACGCCAACTATTTCCTAGGCAGGCTACGCTTTGTATCACCGCTTTCCAGAATACGCACACAGCTGAAAACCTCTTACGGCAACTGAGGAAGATCATCGCGGAATGGCTTACCCCAATTGGACTCTCCTGTGGATTTGTGGCATCGGACAACGCCAGCAATATTGTGTGTGCATTAAATCTGGGCAAATTCCAGCACGTCCCATGTTTTGCACATACCTTGAATTTGGTGGTGCAGAATTTTTTTTAAAAACGACAGGGGCGTGCAAGAGATGCTGTCGGTGGCCAGAAGAATTGCGGGACACTTTCGGCGTACAGGCACCACGTACAGAAGACTGGAGCAACACCAAAAACGCCTGAACCTGCCCTGCCATCATCTGAAGCAAGAAGTGGTAACGAGGTGGAATTCAACCCTATATATGCTTCAGAGGTTGGAGGAGCAGCAAAAGGCCATTCAAGCCTATACAATTCAGCACGATATAGGAGGTGGAATGCACCTGTCTCAAGCGCAGTGGAGAATGATTTCAGCGTTGTGCAAGGTTCTGCTGCCCTTTGAACTTGCCACACGTGAAGTCAGTTCAGACACTGCCAGCCTGAGTCAGGTCATTCCCCTCATCAGGCTTTTGCAGAAGAAGCTGGAGACATTGAAGGAGGAGCTAACACGGAGCGATTCCGCTAGGCATGTGGGACTTGTGGATGGAGCCCTTAATTCGCTTAACAAGGATTCACGGGTGGTCAATCTGTTGAAATCAGAGCACTACATTTTGGCCACCGTGCTCGATCCTAGATTTAAAACCTACCTTGGATCTCTCTTTCCGGCAGACACAAGTCTGCTGGGGTTCAAAGACCTGCTGGTGAGAAAATTGTCAAGTCAAGCAGAACGCGACCTGTCAACATCTCCTCCTTCACATTCTCCCGCAACTGGGGGTGCGAGGAAAAGGCTCAGAATTCCGAGCCCACCCGCTGGCGGTGATGCAGGGCAGTCTGGAGCGACTGCTGATGCTGACATCTGGTCCGGACTGAAGGACCTGTCAACGATTACGGACATGTCGTCTACTGTCACTGCATATGATTCTCTCCCCATTGAAAGAATGGTGGAGGATTATATGATTGACCGCATCCAAGTAGGCACGTCACACAGTCCGTACTTATACTGGCAGGAAAAAGAGGCAATTTGGAGGCCCTTGCACAAACTGGCTTTATTCTACCTAAGTTGCCCTCCCACAAGTGTGTACTCCGAAAGAGTGTTTAGTGCCGCCGCTCACCTTGTCAGCAATCGGCGTACGAGGTTACTTCCAGAAAATGTGGAGAAGATGATGTTCATTAAAATGAATTATAATCAATTCCTCCGTGGAGACATTGACCAGCAGCAATTGCCTCCACAAAGTACACAGGGAGCTGAGATGGTGGATTCCAGTGGGGACGAATTGATAATCTGTGAGGAGGGGGATGTACACGGTGATATATCGGAGGATGATGATGAGGTGGACATCTTGCCTCTGTAGAGCCAGTTTGTGCAAGGAGAGATTAATTGCTTCTTTTTCGGTGGGGGTCCAAACCAACCCGTCATTTCAGTCACAGTCGTGTGGCAGACCCTGTCACTGAAATGATGGGTTGGTTAAAGTGTGCATGTCCTGTTTATACAACATAAGGGTGGGTGGGAGGGCCCAAGGACAATTCCATCTTGCACCTCTTTTATCTTTAATTTTTCTTTGCGTCATGTGCTGTTTGGGGAGTGTTTTTTGGAAGGGCCATCCTGCGTGACACTGCAGTGCCACTCCTAGATGGGCCAGGTGTTTGTGTCGGACACTAGGGTCGCTTAGCTTACTCACACAGCTACCTCATTGCGCCTCTTTTTTTCTTTGCGTCATGTGCTGTTTGGGGAGTGTTTTTTGGAAGGGCCATCCTGCGTGACACTGCAGTGCCACTCCTAGATGGGCCCGGTGTTTGTGTCGGCCACTAGGGTCGCTTATCTTACTCACACAGCTACCTCATTGCGCCTCTTTTATTCTTTGCGTCATGTGCTGTTTGGGGAGTGTTTTTTGGAAGGGCCATCCTGCGTGACACTGCAGTGCCACTCCTAGATGGGCCAGGTGTTTGTGTCGGCCACTAGGGTCGCTTATCTTACTCACACAGCTACCTCATTGCGCCTCTTTTTTTCTTTGCGTCATGTGCTGTTTGGGGAGTGTTTTTTGGAAGGGCCATCCTGCGTGACACTGCAGTGCCACTCCTAGATGGGCCCGGTGTTTGTGTCGGCCACTAGGGTCGCTTATCTTACTCACACAGCTACCTCGGTGCAAATTTTAGGACTAAAAATAATATTGTGAGGTGTGAGGTATTCAGAATAGACTGAAAATGAGTGGAAATGATGGTTTTTGAGGTTAATAATACTTTGGGATCAAAATGACCCCCAAATTCTATGATTTAAGCTGTTTTTTAGGGTTTTTTGAAAAAAACACCCGAATCCAAAACACACCCGAATCCGACAAAAAAAATTCGGTGAGGTTTTGCCAAAACGCGGTCGAACCCAAAACACGGCCGCGGAACCGAACCCAAAACCAAAACACAAAACCCGAAAAATTTCAAGTGCACATCTCTAACATAAATATGTATTATATAAATGCTATATGTTATATGTATTATATATATATGTCTTATGAATTATAGACATGTTATATGTATTATATATATGTTATATGTGTTAGACGGGATGCAGTCAGTTTACCTCCAATCAAAATACCGACGTTCAAAATCCCGACACCAATTGACCGATGGTCAAAATCCCGACAAGGTCAAAATACCGACACGGACAAAATACCGACATTTAAAATACAGACAAGGTCAAAATACCAACATGTAAAATGCCGACAGGTCAAAATACCGACATGAGTTTTTCATGATTTTTTTCATTGAAACCGACTTGTTCATACTTTACCATCCCAGTGGACCTGGAGGGGGAATATAATAGTGTGCCGAGCGCAGCGAGGCACCGTGCCCGAAGCATGGCGAGCGCAGCGAGCCATGCGAGGGGACGCGGTACACTTTATATGGTGTCCATGTTGATTTATGTCGACATACACACAAAAAACATCAAAAAATGCATGTCGGTATTTTGACCTGTCGGCATTTTACATGTCGGTATTTTGACCTTGTCGGTATTTTAAATGTCGGTATTTTGTCCGTGTCGGTATTTTGACCTTGTCGGGATTTTGACCATCGGTCAATTGGTGTCGGGATTTTGAACGTCGGTATTTTGATTGGAGGTATTTCATACCGATCCCGTGTTAGACATGTTATATGTTATATTTATTATATACATGCTATATGTTATATGTATTATAGATATGTTATATGTATTATAGACATGTTATATGTATTATATATATGTTATATGTATTATTATTATTTATTATTATTTATTAGCAGTTTCTTATATAGCGCAGCATATTCCGTTGCGCTTTACAATTAGAACAACAGTTATAGAACAAAACAGGGCAAAGACAGACATAGCGGTAGGAAGGCCCTGCTCGCAAGCTTACAATCTATAGGGAAATAGGTATTGATACACAAGGATAGATGCAACCTGTTACATAATGTTTCCCCAGATTGCTAGGTTCTTAGTGGGTTGTCTGATATGATCACCCAGCAATGTTGGAAGACAAAATGTGAGGTTATGGGGACTGTGCAGAGAGAATGTAACTGGATAGGGAAGCATTGAAGGTTATGTGTGTGGGTCAGGAATTTGGTAGGCTTGTCTGAAGAGATGAGTTTTCAGGGAATGTTTAAAGGTATTATATACATACATAAATATGTATTATATAAATGCTATATGTGATATGTATTATATATATATGTTTTATGAATTATAGACATGTTATATGTATTATATATATGTTATATGTGTTAGACATGTTATATGTTATATTTATTATATACATGCTATATGTTATATGTATTATATATATGTAATATTTATTATATATGTTATATGTATTATAGACATGTTATATGTATTATATATGTTATATGTATTATATATGTTATATGTATTATAGACATGTTATATGTATTTTAGACATGCTATATGTTATATGTATTTTATATATGTAATATGTATTATATATATATTATATGTATTATATATATGTTATATGTATTATATACATGCTATTTGTTATATGTATTATATATATATATATATGTTATATGTATTATAGACATGTTATATGTATTATATATATATATATATATGTATTATAGACATGTTATATGATATATGTATTATATACATGCTATATGTTATATGTATTATATATGTTATATGTATTATAGACATGTTATATGTATTATATATGTTATATGTATTATATATGTTATATGTATTATAGACATGTTATATGTATTTTAGACATGCTATATGTTATATGTATTTTATATATGTAATATGTATTATATATATATTATATGTATTATATATATGTTATATGTATTATATACATGCTATTTGTTATATGTATTATATATATATATATGTTATATGTATTATAGACATGTTATATGTATTATATATATATATATATATGTATTATAGACATGTTATATGATATATGTATTATATACATGCTATATGTTATATGTATTATATATGTTATATGTATTATAGACATGTTATATGTATTATATATGTTATGTATTATAGACATGTTATATGTTATATGTATTATATACATGCTATATGTTATATGTATTATATATATGTAATATGTATTATATATGTTATATGTATTATAGACATGTTATATGTATTATATATATTTTATATGTATTATAGACATCTTATATGTATTATATACATGCTATATGTTATATGTATTATATATATATGTTATATGTATTATAGACATGTTATATGTATTATATATATATGTTATATGTATTATAGACATGTTATACGTATTATAGACATGCTATATGTTATATGTATTATATATATGTAATATGTATTATATATATGTTATATGTATTATATACATGCTATATGTTATAAGTATTATATATGTTATATGTATTATAGACATGTTATATGTATTATATATATGTTATATGTATTATAGACGTTATATGTATTATATATGCTATATGTTATATGTATTTTATATATATATATATATATATATATGTTATATGTATTATAGACATGTTATATGTATTATATATGTTATATGTATTATATACATGCTATATGTTATATGTATTATATATGTTATATGTATTATAGACATGTTATATGTATTGTATACATGTTATATGTATTATATACATGCTATATGTTATATGTAGTATATGTTATATTTATTATAGACATGTTATATGTATTATAGACATGTTATATGTATTATTGACATGCTATGTTATATGTATTATATATATGTAATATGTATATATATATATATATATATATATATATATATATATATGTTATATGTATTATATTCATGCTATATGTTATATGTATTATATATATATATATGTTATATGTATTATAGACATGTTATATTTATTATAGACATGTTATATGTATTATAGACATGTTATATGTATTATATATGTTATATGTATTATAGACATGTTATATGTTATATGTATTATATACATGCTATATGTATTATAATATGTAATATGTATTATATATATGTTATATGTATTATAGACATGTTATATGTATTATATTGCTGAAGCAACACTAAGAGCGAATGGTCATCCAGGCGTAGGAGGTTCTGCTGCAGTAAGTGATGAGTGGGGTGAGGGAGGGAGCCAGCGGGGTGGGGGATGGCAAAGTCCAGTCCTTGCACATGATACAAGTCAGCTTTGAATCTTCAGCTCACAAGTAGATAGGTTAGAAACATTTAATATAGGTTTATTTTTCACTCACAGGCAGAAGGAAGATTACGGTCAGTGATTTTACAAAGCATATTGCCTAACGCCCTCTTACCACTGTTTCTGTTAATACCCGGGCTTGTTTATTTACTATGTAGAGTGTAAGCTCCAAGGGACCAGGGATCAGCGTTGCGGAATATGTGTGCGCTAAATAAATAACTGGCAATAAAAACATAATAAATATTACTGCACTTGTTCCCAATTCCTGCGCTGTGGCATATGCAGGCGCCATATAAATAAATAGTAATAAATGGTGATAACATATTAAGCAGTTATTGCCCGGGTGTACTGGGCGTGTGGTGGTGTGGAATATGGGGACATTGGGGTGAGGGTGTACCCCCTGTAGTCTCTGCAGGGGTGACGCCACCCGGTGTAAACGCTCCATTCATCTGGAGGGGAGTAAATCACTAGTGACAGTTACATCTCTGAAGGGCACTTAGGATTAATGTCACCATTTAGTGCTTAATGAAGCGACAACATGTAGGACCCCCAGGAGGCAGCAGTGATGCCAGCGTCCCCCCGGGGGGCTCCCAGCGGTAACATCAGCTGCTGTCCTGAATAATACTGAAGAGAATTAACATTTGTATACAGAACATCCCATTAGCAGAACACAAACATCCCCGCCTGCTGTAACGGGAGTCACTGAGGGCTGGTGCGGGGGGGTTCCATTATTATCTGTCTATTCAGGGGCTCTGCGTGAAGCGTAAGCTCATCTACCCACAGGCCACGAGGCTAGCTGGGAGTATATATAGAGCAACCACTATAGCTGTACATAGATAGGAGTGTTATTACTGTGCTGTATAATGCCTCACCCACACCTATAATGCCTCACCCACACCTATAATCCTCACCCACACCTATAATCCTCACCCACATCTATAATGCCTCACCCACACCTATAATCCTCACCCACATCTATAATGCCTCACCCACAGCTATAATCCTCACCCACAGCCAGTGTCAGACTGGGGCATAAAGGGCCCACCGGGGGAATGCAGTTATAGGGGCTCATACTTAGGGGTGTGGCCAGCCTACAAAGGGGGTGTGGCCAGACCCCACAGCAGTGGCGTGCGGTGAGGTCGGTGGCTGGGGAGGCACAAGCAGCCAACCCCCCCCCCCCTCATACAGTGGGGTAAAAAAAAAAAAGTGTAGCCCCCCCCCCCCCCCCCACCCCACATTCGTGAAACCAGCACCGGGCAGAACCAGCCAGGGGGGTCTAATGCCATAGCAGGGGAGACACTCGGTATGGGGTCCCCCTGCCATAACATTAATCTGCCCCCCTCAAACCAGTCAGCCTGGGACTGGAATTCCTCTGAAATGGGTACCCCAAAAAATGTAAATGGGGTCCCCCCTCCCGAGCAATAACCAGCACTGGGCTGATAGCCATGGCTATGCCCCGCACCTCTGGTGGCGGTGGGTGCGGGGTTCATTGTTAATATTGTTCTTGACAGGTGGCCTACAGGTCCCAGCAAGCCTGCCCCAGCATGCTGGCACTTGGAGAACCACAAGTGCCAGCATGCCTGGACATAAATGGCCTGCTGGCACCTGTTCTCCACCTGTAAAGAAAATATTAAAATAAAAACACCAGTCTCTTAAAAAAAAATAGTTTATTTGACAGGGTCTTCACCTGGGGGCGGCGGCCTTTAAGCTCTTTTGCATGGTCGTTGCAACCCCAGGGCTTACGGCGTCTTCACCTGGGGGGGCGCCACCTCCCCAGGGCTTCCAGCGTCTTCCTCCGGCGTCTTCACCTGGGAGGTGGCGGCCATTAAGCTCTTTTGCATGGCCGCCGCCTTCCCCAGGACTTCCAGCGTCTTCACCTGGTGGGCGGCGGCTGCTAAGCTCTTTTGCATAGCCGCCGCCCATCCAGGACTTCCGGCGTCTTCAGCCTTCAGGAGCTCTTCTCCGCTCCTCCTCCGCCGTCGGACTGACAGCCGCTCCCTCGCGCTGACTTATATAAGTCAGCCAGAGGGGGCGGAGCGATGACGCGGCGAGCCGTGATTGGCTCGCGGCGGCCATCTTCAATTTCAAAAATGACGCTGAGGCGCCATTTTTGAAATGGGTTACCGCTCCGCTGCCAAACTCTGCATCGCCGCTGCCCGCACCTCCGCCGTCACCCGCCCTCCGCCGCCTACACCTCCGCCGCCCGCACCTCCGCCGCCAGGACCTCCGCCGACACCCGCACCTCCGCCGCGCCCACAACAGTGATTGACAGCGGATCCAGTGACGAATCCGCTGGCCAATCACTGTGGCCTGACTGACAGGGGACGTGCTTTCATAGGTTGAAAGCACGTCCCTGTGTGAAAGCGGCACCTCTAATGGTGCCGCTTTCCTATGCTATTTCAATGGGCTTTTAATGACCATTGCTAGGCCCTGCCCGCTCCCGCCCCCCGCTCCCCATACCTTTCCCTATTTGACCGGGAGGCTCCACGATCGGTGCCTCCCAACCTCATTTAGACAGGGATAATGATTACATTAATATAAAGGAGATACTTATGACACAGAATATGTGTCATAAGTATCTTCTTTATATTATTTTAATCATTAATGACAGGGGAGGCACTGCCTCCCCTGACTGCACGTCCCTGCCACAGAGGCTTGAAATACACAATAGGTTAGTGCAGTGTAATGCTACATATCTACCATGTATAATACAAGTGCACAGTCTGGAACCTGATCCCTAGAGGAGGAGGAGGGCCCTCAGGCAGTGGGGCCTACCGGCGGTTTCCCTGGTACCCCTGCGGGCCAGTCCAACCCTGCCCACAGCTATAATGCCTCTCCCACAGCTATAATGCCTCACCCACATCTATAATATATATATATTTGGTAACTAATGCAGAGGGCTGACCACTGTTTCTAGCTAAAGGATATATTTGGTAACTAATGCAGAGGGCTGACCACTGTTTCTAGCTAAAGGATATATCTGGTAAATTGTTAAGTGGATTAATATCTGTAGTCAGCAAAAACTTTGTGTTTGACTGGGTTTAGTGATCTCACATTTGGTAGTGATTAACACCTTTTGGTGGAGGGTTGCTGTGTGGGGGAGGGGGTTGTAATTAGAAAGGAAGTGTTTGTAGACTTATTTAGCCAGTATAGCATAGGACGCCAGGCCTATTAGGACGCTGCAGTGCCTAGTATATGAAGTGTCTAGTTATTAAGTGGCAGCTAATATCAATAGCAGTGTTATACCTGTGTTAAACCGAAGGAAAACAGAAGGCAAACAAACTAATAAGATAACAAACGACTGCATTACCACAAAACTCTGGAACTTTATGTGGCCTCTCCTCGCCGCAAACATGAGAACACCAAGACCAGGCTTACCACCTCTCTGGCTGAGAACATCAAGTCTGCCCCTGGGCCTAACCATCAAGATGAACAGGGAACTGTGGGGGAAGAGGACCAGGATCAGCAGGGACATCCCCATTGCGTCTGAGTATGCCCCCCACATTCTCCTTCCCACCCGTACTAAGATCTGATCAAAATGTTATCCCACTCCTACTTCTGCCACTAGTTACCTGCTATTGTGTTTTTGTTTTGTTTTTTTGTTTTTCTTTCTTCTTCATTGCTCGCTTCCACCCCACCATGTGTTTTCCTGTAATGTTTACCTCCACTGATTGCCACCTTTCCATTGTGCCCTACATGCAGGGTACATCATACTACTACATAAGCGTCAGTTTTCCCATATGTGAACTTGGCCCTTGTATTGCTCACCTTCCACAGTGTAACCTCCAAAATGCGCCCAACATGGCTGCCCCATATGGTACACTTGTGGATGGGATGAAAAATACATGGACCTTGTGGTTTTGTTGGAACCCTACTCTAAACTGTAGGACTCTGAAATCACCCCCATTTTGTGTCATCTCTTCTAGGGGTAGACTATTCCACCTTGGGTAATCCTACGCTGAGCGCCCAAGATGGCTGCCGCACCTGGTACCTTGTGAGGGTGGAATACACAACCCTTGGAAGTTATTACCCAAAATACCTACACCAATCCTGCACTATGCTTTCTGTGTGCTTAAGGTTATTCTTTTATGTCTGTTGCTTATCTATTGTTGTATTACTCAAATCCTCTGTATCATGTGTATTGTTTTTGATGTCTGTAAAGCGCCTTGAGTCCTGTTGGAGAAAGAGCGCTATATACATAAAATTATTATTATTATTATAATGCCTCACCCACACCTATAATGCACAGCGGCGCGCTACACTATTTCTTCTTCCTCCAGGGGGTCATGGACCCCCCAAGATGGAGAATATGTGTCGGCATGCCGGCGGTTGGGATCCCAGCGCCGGTATGCTGGTCACCGGGATACTGAAGACCACCCCTTAGCACACATGTCCTCTTATCTCCCATCTGCTCCCACCACTACCTTTGCTCTTGCACCAGACCCTCTCCCATCTGGTCTTCCACCTCTCCCCTCGTCACACCTTTCCATCCTCCCCTCCTGGATGTTGAATGCTACATAATGGAACCTGAGAGCAGCACTCTCCTTTATTCCATCATCAGGGATTTCTGTCACATCAGAGGTCTAGGTGGTGAGACCGCCGTACATGAGACACCTCTTCTGCAGGGATCACAGGAAAACTTGTTCCACTACCAAAACAAATACTTCCAATCTTTACAGAAATGTAAAATATGAATTTTGTTGGTACATGGCATGTGGGGAGATATGAAGGGGCACATGAGGAGATTTGGGGGGAATGTAAGGGATGCATTGGGAGGTCCAAGGGACATGTAAGGGGCACATGATGAGGTCTGAGGGCATTTGGGGATGTCTGAGGGCATGTAATGGGCATATAAGGAGGTCTGAATGGCATGTAAGGGGCACATGGGGGTCTGAGGGGCATGTAATGGATGCGTTGGGAGGTCTGAGGTACATGTAAGGGGCACATGGGGGGTCTGAGGGGCAGGTAAGGGGCACAGGGTGAGGTCTGAGGGCCATGTATGGGGCATGTGTTGCAGTTCAGTTCTATGGGTGGGACATCATGGCATGCACCTTCTCTGGCTACGCATTTGTGCCCACCATGGTTTTGGAGGTGGGAGGGTTAATGAGCAGGTGGGGGCCTAACATTTTGTTTGTACTGGCCCGACCTATCCTACTGAATGATTTGCCCCCACTGTGTTCTTACGTAGAACACGGAATGGGACCACACGCTTTCACATAGACCATAATGGGAGCCATCAATGAAATCAGTCGCCATAGAACTGGCATATAGTTGGCACACAGTAAGCGATCCTGCCACTCACTCCAACAGCCAAACTATAACATCATCGTCCTCCTTGGCCACACACATGACCCACCCATACTAAATCCGGCCACTCTGGACTGTGGCCCAACATCTGGATCCATGCTGGTACCACTGGCTGGCACACACAGAGCCCAGCAGTGGGCACCTCTACCAACACACCCGCTCATCATGCTTGCATTGAGATGACGGGATAGTCATAGCCATACCCCCAGGTAAGTAGCTACTGATCCCTGTGCCTGCTTCATTATCCCGTGGTGACCTCTGGGCAGAGATTGTGCCAATGTGACAGGTCATGGAGTAGATCCCTTGTAAGCAGCACTCGCCTTGCATCAGGAAGACGTGGTAGTCCTCTGGAGGTCCATAATGCCCGTTGCCATATTGTGGTTTCATTCTAGGCCATCATTATTATTTGGGGGACATGTGGCCCCAAACTCATATCTTGCCTACAGCCCCGCGGGTTCCTGGTCTTCAGAAGAATGTCTGTGGACTGTGAAATGAGTGTTTGTTTCTGGTGGTTTGGAAAGAAGGGTTAATGTAAACCCCTGGCAACGCCCGGTTGTAGAGCGGGCATTTATCTGTACTGCCCCCCCTGAATGATCAGAGCACCTCTGACCGGAGGCACAGTGAGGCATCCTGAGAGCGAGGCCAGGTCAGGGCTGTGAGAAGGATGGTATATATGGAGAGCTCTCCTGGGGCTCGCTGGGAAGCGTGCAGCCTTCATGCTGGGACAGGATTATAGAGTGCTAAGCGCCCCTCTGGGACACTCAGTGTTTGGAGAGAAGATCAAGCTGGCCCTTCTTTCCAGGTGGCTTTTCAGACACTGGATTATCTCAATTCATTTGGCAATCATTCCTCGGTGGGCCCCAGCGGAAGGAGAATATTCTGCAATGAGTAGTTTTATAATATACGCTATTAAACGCTGCTCAAGTGGTGTCTGGGGAGGTTCATCTCTCGCCACCGTTGTGGAGGGATTTAATTAATATCACAGGAAGCGTTCCCTGCCTCTGGAAGAGCAGTATTGGGAGGTGGGATCATGTACATAGGCCGAGCTGCGCTCCACTTCTGCTGCTGCTATAACGTGGCGACAACACACTGTACAATAACAGGGCGCAGGATATCTGTCTGCACTTTCTGCCCTAGGATTCTATAACAATTGGTAATGCCCCATCACACCTGGCTGCTTTTATACATTTACCTTTTCCTTCATTCCCTAATCTAGTTTGGGGCCTAATTCAGATCTGATGGCAGCAGCAAATTTGTTAGCTAGTGGGCAAAACCATGTGCACTGCAGGTGGGGCAGATGTAACATGTGCAGAGAGAGTTAGATTTGGGTGGGGGGTGTTCAGACTGAAATCTAAATTGCAGTGTAAAAATAAAGCAGCCAGTATTTACCCTGCACAGAAACAATATAACCCACCCAAATCTAACTCTCTCTGCACATGTTACATCTGCCCCACCTGCAGCACACATGGTTTTGCCCACATGCTAACAAATTTGCTGCTGCAATCAGGTCTGAATTAGGCCCTATGTTTTCCAATTATTTTAATGAAATGTCTACCAAGAGTAATCTTCTTACCTGCAGAACCCAGATGCTTAACCCGTATCACCCAACAGTGCAAACTGCAAAACAGGGGCAAAAGAGACCGCCCAAGACACCCACAGCCCAGCCCGAGCCTTCGTCCACTGATCTATGAAAATCGCAATTCCAGAATGGCCCTCTTTCCGTATCTTGTATGAAAATAACAGACGGGGGCTCCTGATTTCTGCTTTCATGTCATCCAATGGGTGGGCTTTCTTCTATCGCGACACAGCTTGCGTCATCAGCGTACGTTCCCTCTTACCTGGCCTGCAGGTGAGCTGGAGTATTGTCCACCCATGTCACACTATATATATATATATATATATATATATATATATATAAAAAACAAAGAAATCTGCGGCACTCAAGGTCTTGTGTAAAAGTCAGTTATATTAGAACATCTGAAAAAAGTCCATCAACGTTTCGGGGACTTCAACCCCTTTGTCAAGATGTGTGCAAGTGTGTGCGTGTGAAATAACTCACCTTAAGTAGAAGGAGACCCGCCAACCAAGGGAAGTTCAGCCGCTCCGGTTGGCGGGTCTCCTTCTACTTAAGGTGAGTTATTTCACACGCACACACTTGCACACATCTTGACAAAGGGGTTGAAGTCCCTGAAACGTTGATGGACTTTTTTCTAATGTTCTAATATAACTGACTTTTACACAAGACCTTGAGTGCCACAGATTTCTTTGTTTGTTGTTGGATTCCAAACTGAGGGCACCGGGGCATTTCTGGATTTACAACTGAGTGCCGGGCTGTTTCCATTGTGTATATATAGCAGAAATGTATCAAGTATATTTATTTTATTTTTTCTTAGCAGTTTCTTATATAGCGCAGCAAATTCCTTTGCGCTTTACAATTGGAAACAACAATGATAAAACAAGACTGGGTAATAACAGACAGTCATAGAGGTAGGAGGGCCCTGCTTGCAAGCGTAGACTATAGGACAGTGATGGGGAACCTTTGGCACTCCAGCTGTGGTTGAACTACACGTCCCAGCATGCCCTGCTACAGTTTTGCTATTTGGCCATGCTAAAACTGTTGCAGGGCATGCTGGGATGTGTAGTTCAACAACAGCTGAAGTGCCGAAGGTTCCCCATCACTGCTATAGGATATAACATTATTTCATTAAAACACAATAATAATAATAATAATAATAATAATAAAAAAAAGATAATAAACACTAATAATATTCCGCACACATTCCAGGTGTCTTATTGGCAGGGAAATGACCAGGACCCAATATGGCTCCCACCTCCGGCAGCTATCTGCTCCACTCTGTGTACTTACTGTAAGACTCATTCACATGAAAAATCCCCTCTTAGGGTCGTCTGGAGGATAGCACTAGCGCGGGACAGAGAAATACATATATACTGTATATATCTTACACATGGCAGGGCCGGTGCTATCCTACCAGATGGTTATAGGCCAATAATGAATTGTTTTATGGTCTGGGATGGTGACATATTAGCGCAATTAATATTCTATCGTGTAAGATATTTCCTAGACGTTCCGGCACAGCGGGGAGAGCCGGCATTGTAAGTGCAGAAAGCCCAGACACCGATTAGTCACGGTACAATACGTTTATGATAACAAATAACGGTTCATTACATTAAATTCTTTCGGGCGGAAGGAGGGGGGTGAAGTCCCCCCCAAACTAATGGACACTTTCTTTATGAAGTCACCAGAACCGCATCAATTCTAACACCCCTTATTTATGTAGAGGAGAGAGAACAAAGAAGACGCGGGCCAGGGGGTTAACTTTCTGAAGCACCTGATTCCCCGTGCGTGCTCCTGGGGAATCCATCACGCCAAGCTACAGACGCTGCCAGCGCCTCTTCTCAGGCTGGAATTAAAATGTAAATAATTTCAGAATTATTCAACGTCAGGTGCCACGGAGAAGGGTCACATGATTAGTGAGCGCCATTTATCTCCGGGGCAATTTAAGAGCCTTCTTTTTTTTCTTTTAACAGCTCCCAAAAAAAAAAAACGGAATGTTTTTTATGCTGAACAGAATAATGTTGAACAATTGTGGCTGATTGGACGCTACAGCGGAAGGCTACGGTGCGCAAAGGTGTCACTCAGTCCTGTTATAGTTTTACTTCTAAGTGAAAATAGATATTTAGGGTCCGCTTCAGAACTGATCGCTAGGCTGTGTTTTCTCGCAGAGTGCGATCAGATCCGAACCGCGCATGCGTATGCACCGCAATGCAAAGGCATGACGGACCGCAGCAACGGAGATCGCCGGTCAGCGACGGGATGGTGCGAAAATTCCGAACGCACCGGTGATCGCAAGGAGATTGACAGGAAGAAGGCGTTTGTGGGTGGCAACTGACCGTTTTCAAGGAGTGTCTGGAAAAACGCAGGCGTGTCCAAGTGTTTGCAGGGCGGGTGTCTGACGTCAATTCCGGCCCCGGACAGGCTGAAGTGATCGCAGCGGCTGAGTAAGTCCTGGGCTGCACAGAGACTGCACAAGATCTGTTTTTGCAGCTCTGCTACACATGCGATCGCACACTTGCAAAGTGAAAATACACTCCCCCCGTAGCCGTACGCCGCGACTACCCAATCGCAGGGCTGCCAAAATCGCTGCCCAGTGATCAGGTCTGAATTACCCCCTTAATAGGAAACTTTGCACATGAATTCCCAGGACTTGGAGAATGTAGACTTTAGAAGTAGACACATTTGCACGCCAATTATATGTTGGAAAAGACGCACAATTATGCGTACATGAGGAGTTGGTAATGTGAATAAAACGCCCTTACTGTACTCGGCCTAGGCTTGCCCGCCGCTGCCTGCGACATTGTTCTCGTTAAGGGCATAAGAGATGGAAGCTGACGCTACACGGATGTATGCGCACTTCTGTATGTCCAAGTGTAAATGGTCTGTACTGTACAGACGTGCATATTGCCAGGTAACATAAATGGTAAAGGATTTGTACTTCATTTCTACTACTCTAACTTGCTGCCATAAAACAACAGAAACACCAGATACAAATTCTTACAACATATTGAAAAAAAAATAATTTTATATTATGCAAAAAATCTTGATATTCTAAAATGTAAGTTGTTTTTTTTAATTATTATTGGCATTGTTGGTATTACTGTCTGTGGACCCACCAACACCCATAGGAAAATGGGAGAAACTAAATTATTGCAGAATTGTATTTCTGATATCTGCACAGGTACAAACGTTGTGAGACAAGAAATCTCATGTTAATTAGAATTAGGTAGAAGGCATCACCTTCACAACCGCGTTGCTTTGAACACACTGGGTCATCCTTTGGAGTGTGAGTACTTACTTTCCTCCCCCCTCTTGTCGCATGTATTCCTTGATATACGGTGGTAAGGTAAGGTGATGGGATGATGTGAGGTGGTATAGTGTGGTAAGATAAGGTGATGGGATGGTGTAGGGTGGTATATCATGGAAAGATAAGGGGGTGGGACGATGTGAGGTGGTATATCATGGAAAGATAAGGTGGTGGGACTGTATGAGGTGGTATAGTGTGGTACGATAAGGTGAGAGGATGGTGTTAGGTGGTATAGTGTGGTAAGATAAGGTGATGGGATGGTGTAGGGTGGTATATCATGGAAAGATAAGGGGGTGGGACGATGTGAGGTGGTATAGTGTGGTAAGATTAGGTGATGTGATGGTGTAGGGTGGTATATCATGGAAAGATAAGGTGGTGGGACTGTGTGAGGTGGTATATCATGGAACGATAAGGTGGTGGGATGATGTGAGGTGGTATATCATGGAAAGATAAGGGGGTGGGATGGTGTGAGGTGGTATAGTGTGGTAAGATAAGGTGATGGGATGGTGTAGGGTGGTATATCATGGAAAGATAAGGGGGTGGGACGATGTGAGGTGGTATAGTGTGATAAGATTAGGTGATGTGATGGTGTAGGGTGGTATATCATGGAAAGATAAGGTGGTGGGACGATGCGAGGTGGTATATCATGAAAAGATAAGGTGGTGAGACTGTATAAGGTGGTATAGTGTGGTACAATAAGGTGGTGGGATGGTGTACGGTGGTATATCATGGAAAGATAAGGTGATGGGATGATGTGAGGTGGTATATCATGGAAAGATAAGGTGGTGGGACTTTATGAGATGGTATAGTGTGGTACGATAAGGTGGTGGGATGGTGTAGAGTGCTATATCATGGAAAGATAAGGTGGTGGGCCAGTGTGAGGTGGTATATCATGGAAAGATAAGGTGGTGGGACTGTATGAGGTGGTATAGTGTGGAAAGGTAAGGTGATGGGACGGTGTGAGGTGGTATATCATGGAAAGATAAGGTGGTGGGAATGTATGAGGTGGTATAGTGTGGTAAGATAATGTGATGGGACGATGTGAGGTGGTATATCATGGAAAGATAAGGTGGTGGGACTGTATGAGGTGGTATAGTGTGGTACGATAAGGTGGTGGGAGGTTGTAGGGTGGTATATCATGGAAAGATAAGGTGGTGGGACAATGTGAGGTGGTATATCATGGAAAGATAAGGTGGCGGGACGGTGTGAGGTGGTATAGTGTGGTTTGATAAGGTGATGGGATGGTGTAGGGTGGTATATCATGGAAAGATAAGGTGATGGGACGATGTGAGGTGGTATAGTGTGGTAAGATAAGGTGATGGGATGGTGTAGGGTGGTATATCATGGAAAGATAAGGGGATGGGACGATGTGAGGTGGTATAGTGTGGTAAGATAAGGTAATGGGATGGTGTAGGGTGGTATATCATGGAAAGATAAGGTGATGGGACGATGTGAGGTGGTATAGTGTGGTAAGATAAGGTGATGGGATGGTGTAGGGTGGTATATCATGGAAAGATAAGGGGATGGGACGATGTGAGGTGGTATAGTGTGGTAAGATAAGGTAATCGGATGGTGTAGGGTGGTATATCATGGAAAGATAAGGTGATGGGACAATGTGAGGTGGTATAGTGTGGTAAGATAAGGTGATGGGATGGTGTAGGGTGGTATATCATGGAAAGATAAGGTGGTGGGACGGTGTGAGGTGGTATATCATGGAAAGATATGGTGGTGGGACTGTATGAGGTGGTATAGTGTGGTACGATAAGGTGATGGGACAATGTGAGGTGGTATATCATGGAAAGATAAGGTGGTGGGACGGTGTGAGGTGGTATATCATGGAAAGATAAGGTGGTGGGACAGTGTGAGGTGGTATATCATGGAAAGATAAGGTGGTGGGACGGTGTGAGATGGTATATCATGGAAAGATAAGGTGGTGGGACTGTATGAGGTGGTATAGTGTGATAAGATAAGGTGATAGGACGGTGTGAGGTGGTATAGTGTGATAAGATAAGGTGATAGGACGGTGTGATGTGGTATATCATGGAAAGATACAGTGGTGGGACTGTATGAGGTGGTATAGTGTGATAAGATAAGGTGATAGGACGGTGTGAGGTGGTATATCATGGAAAGATACGGTGGTGGGACTGTATGAGGTGGTATAGTGTGGTACGATAAGGTGATGGGACAATGTGAGGTGGTATATCATGGAAAGATAAGGTGGTGGGACGGTGTGAGGTGGTATATCATGGAAAGATAAGGTGATAGGACGGTGTGAGGTGGTATATCATGGAAAGATAAGGTGGTGGGACTGTATGAGGTGGTATAGTGTGATAAGATAAGGTGATAGGACGGTGTGAGGTGGTATAGTGTGGTAAGATAAGGTGATAGGACGGTGTGAGGTGGTGTAGTGTGGTAAGATAAGGTGATAGGACGGTGTGAGGTGGTATAGTGTGATAAGATAAGGTGATAGGATGGTGTGAGGTGGTATAGTGTGATAAGATAAGGTGATAGGACGTTGTGAGGTGGTATAGTGTGGTAAGATAAGGTGATAGGAAGGTGTGAGGTGGTATAGAGCCTGGAAAGATAAGGTGATGATTCGGGTGATGGTAAGTTAGAAATGGATCTCAGTTATATCCTAGATGGATCAAATAATAACAACATAGAGAACTAAACGCTTTCAGCTTTGCTAAATGTGATATATAGAAACAAACATGATAATTACTTTTTATAATAGACTCTGCCATCACCAAACCACAATACAGCGGCCTGGTCTTCTGGGCGCTGTGTAATCTGATGTGTGCTATCTGCCCATGCCATGGACACATTTCATATAAATAAATATGGATTCTCTGTGCGGAATTATGCGCTATTTCTATCATCAGGAGGAAGAGGGGAAGAGCTCTGTCAGACAACCGGTGTAATAACCAGTCTGGATCTGTGTTCATCATAGCCATCATTATTGGCCCAGCTCAATGTAGTTGATGGCCCTCGGAGGGAAATGACATCTGCTGGCTGGATGTCATATTGTCCCTCGTGTTAATGACCTTGTAGAGATTAGCAGGGACTTCTCCATATGCCACTAGATGATCTGATGGCAGCTGGAAGCGGAGTGTTAGATGGGAAGGTTTTCATTAGAAGAGCCTGACAGTGTGCCGCCCTGCATGTCGTCAGTGGTAGATTGTCAGTGCCTCCGAATAAGCTGCCGGCCAGATGTGACCCATCCCTGGTGCCAGTGGTCTATTAGTCCTCATCCCCCTTATTAATGTTCTCAGGGCTGGCCGCTTGCTAAGTATCAGAGATGTGGTAATGGTAGGTGACCCACAGCAAATGTCACTGTCCTATAGGCCAGGACCTATCATACACAGGACACAGTGTTATCAGCGTGATCACATGGACACACACATATACCGCAGCGCTGTACAGAGAGGATGTCACTCACACCAGTCCCTGCACCAGCAGAGCTTACACTCTATATTCCCCATCACATGGACACACACATATACCGCAGCGCTGTACAGAGAGGATGTCACTCACACCAGTCCCTGCACCAGCAGAGCTTACACTCTATATTCCCCATCACATGGACACACACATATACCGCAGCGCTGTACAGAGAGGATGTCACTCACACCAGTCCCTGCACCAGCAGAGCTTACACTCTATATTCCCCATCACATGGACACACACATATACCGCAGCGCTGTACATAGAGGATGTCACTCACACCAGTCCCTGCACCAGCAGAGCTTACACTCTATATTCCCCATCACATGTACACACATATACCGCAGCGCTGTACAGAGAGGATGTCACTCACACCAGTACCTGCACCAGCAGAGCTTACACTCTATATTCCCCATCACATGTACACACACATATATACCGCAGCGCTGTACATAGAGGATGTCACTCACACCAGTCCCTGCACCAGCAGAGCTTACACTCTATATTCCCCATCACATGTACACACATATACCGCAGCGCTGTACAGAGAGGATGTCACTCACACCAGTACCTGCACCAGCAGAGCTTACACTCTATATTCCCCATCACATGTACACACACATATACCGCAGCGCTGTACAGAGAGGATGTCGGTCACACCAGTCCCTGCACCAGCAGAGCTTACACTCTATATTCCCCATCACATAGACACATACATATACCGCAGCGCTGTACAGAGAGGGTGTCACTCACACCAGTCCCTGCACCAGCAGAGCTTACACTCTATATTCCCCATCACATGAACACACACATATACCGCAGCGCTGTACAGAGAGTATGTCAGTCACACCAGTCCCTGCACCAGCAGAGCTTACACTCTATATTCCCCATCACATGGACACACACATATACCGCAGCGCTGTACAGAGAGGATGTCACTTACACCAGTCCCTGCACCAGCAGAGCTTACACTCTATATTCCCCATCACATGGACACACACATATACCGCAGCGCTGTACAGAGAGGATGTCACTCACACCAGTCCCTGCACCAGCAGAGCTTACACTCTATATTCCCCATCACATGAACACACACATATACCGCAGCGCTGTACAGAGAGTATGTCAGTCACACCAGTCCCTGCACCAGCAGAGCTTACACTCTATATTCCCCATCACATGGACACACACATATACCGCAGCGCTGTACAGAGAGGATGTCACTTACACCAGTCCCTGCACCAGCAGAGCTTACACTCTATATTCCCCATCACATGGACACACACATATACCGCAGCGCTGTACAGAGAGGATGTCACTCACACCAGTCCCTGCACCAGCAGAGCTTACACTCTATATTCCCCATCACATGGACACACACATATACCGCAGCGCTGTACAGAGAGGATGTCACTCACACCAGTCCCTGCACCAGCAGAGCTTACACTCTATATTCCCCATCACATGGACACACACATATACCGCAGCGCTGTACATAGAGGATGTCACTCACACCAGTCCCTGCACCAGCAGAGCTTACACTCTATATTCCCCATCACAGGGACACATACATATACCGCAGTGCTGTACAGAGAGGATGTCACTCACACCAGTCCCTGCACCAGCAGAGCTTACACTCTATATTCCTCATCACATGTACACACATATACCACAGCGCTGTACAGAGAGGATGTCACTCACACCAGTCCCTGCACCAGCAGAGCTTACACTCTATATTCCCCATCACATGGACACACACATATACCACAGCGCTGTACAGAGAGGATGTCAGTCACACCTGTCCCTGCACCAGCAGAGCTTACACTCTATATTCCCCATCACATGTACACACACATATACCGCAGCACTGTACAGAGAGTATGTCAGTCACACCAGTCCCTGCACCAGCAGAGCTTACACTCTATATTCCCCATCACATGTACACACACATATACCGCAGCGCTGTACAGAGAGGATGTCACTCACACCAGTACCTGCACCAGCAGAGCTTACACTCTATATTCCCCATCACATGTACACACATATACCACAGCGCTGTACAGAGAGGATGTCACTCACACCAGTCCCTGCACCAGCAGAGCTTACACTCTATATTCCCCATCACATGGACACACACATATACCGCAGCGCTGTACAGAGAGGATGTCACTCACACCAGTCCCTGCACCAGCAGAGCTTACACTCTATATTCCCCATCACATGGACACACACATATACCACAGCGCTGTACAGAGAGGATGTCAGTCACACCAGTCCCTGCACCAGCAGAGCTTACACTCTATATTCCCCATCACATGTACACACACATATACCACAGCGCTGTACAGAGAGGATGTCACTCACACCAGTCCCTGCACCAGCAGAGCTTACACTCTATATTCCCCATCACATGTACAGACACACACATATACCGCAGCACTGTACAGAGAGGATGTCACTCACACCAGTCCCTGCACCAGCAGAGCTTACACTCTATATTCCCCATCACATGTACACACACATATACCGCAGCGCTGTACAGAGAGGATGTCACTCACACCAGTCCCTGCACCAGCAGAGCTTACACTCTATATTCCCCATCACATGAACACACCCATATACCGCAGCGCTGTACAGAGAGGATGTCAGTCACACCAGTCCCTGCACCAGCAGAGCTTACACTCTATATTCCCCATCACATAGACACACACATATACCGCAGCGCTGTACAGAGAGGATTTCAGTCACACCAGTCCCTGCACCAGCAGAGCTTACACTATTCCCCATCACATGGACACACATATATACCGCAGTGCTGTACAGAGAGGATGTCACTCACACCAGTCCCTGCACCAGCAGAGCTTACACTCTATATTCCCCATCACATGAACACACACATATACCGCAGCGCTGTACAGAGAGTATGTCACTCACACCAGTCCCTGCACCAGCAGAGCTTACACTCTATATTCCCCATCACATGGACACACACATATACCGCAGTGCTGTACAGAGAGGATGTCACTCACACCAGTCCCTGCACCAGCAGAGCTTACACTCTATATTCCCCATCACATGGACACACACATATACCGCAGTGCTGTACAGAGAGGATGTCACTCACACCAGTCCCTGCACCAGCAGAGCTTACACTCTATATTCCCCATCACATATACACACATATACCGCAGCGCTGTACAGAGAGGATGTCAGTCACACCGGTCCCTGCACCAGCAGAGCTTACACTCTATATTCCCCATCACATGGACACACACATATACCGCAGCGCTGTACAGAGAGGATGTCACTCACACCAGTCCCTGCACCAGCAGAGCTTACACTCTATATTCCCCATCACAGGGACACACACATATACCGCAGTGCTGTACAGAGAGGATGTCACTCACACCAGTCCCTGCACCAGCAGAGCTTACACTCTATATTCCTCATCACATGTACACACACATATACCACAGCGCTGTACAGAGAGGATGTCAGTCACACCAGTCCCTGCACCAGCAGAGCTTACACTCTATATTCCCCATCACATAGACACACACATATACCGCAGCACTGTACAGAGAGGATGTCACTCACACCAGTCCCTGCACCAGCAGAGCTTACACTCTATATTCCCCATCACATGTACACACACATATACCGCAGTGCTGTACAGAGAGTATGTCAGTCACACCAGTCCCTGCACCAGCAAAGCTTACACTCTATATTCCTCATCACATGGACACACACATATACCGCAGCGCTGTACATAGAGGGTGTCACTCACACCAGTCCCTGCACCAGCAGAGCTTACACTCTATATTCCCCATCACATGTACACACACATATACCGCAGTGCTGTACAGAGAGGATGTCACTCACACCAGTCCCTGCACCAGCAGAGCTTACGCTCTATATTCCCCATCACATGTACACACACATATACCGCAGTGCAGTACAGAGAGGATGTCAGTCACACCAGTCCCTGCACCAGCAGAGCTTACACTCTATATTCCCCATCACATGGACACACACATATACCGCAGCGCTGTACAGAGAGGATGTCAGTCACACCAGTCCCTGCACCAGCAGAGCTTACACTCTATATTCCCCATCACATGGACACACACATATACCGCTGCGCTGTACAGAGAGGATATCAGTCACACCAGTCCCTGCACCAGCAGAGCTTACACTCTATATTCCCCATCACATGGACACACACATATACCGCAGCGCTGTACAGAGAGGATGTCACTCACACCAGTCCCTGCACCAGCAGAGCTTACACTCTATATTCCCCATCACATGGACACACACATATACCGCAGCGCTGTACAGAGAGGATGTCACTCACACCAGTATCTGCACCAGCAGAGCTTACACTCTATATTCCCCATCACATGTACACACACATATACCGCAGCACTGTACAGAGAGGATGTCACTCACACCAGTCCCTGCACCAGCAGAGCTTACACTCTATATTCCCCATCACATGGACATACACATATACCGCAGCGCTGTACAGAGAGGATGTCACTCACACCAGTCCCTGCACCAGCAGAGCTTACACTCTATATTCCCCATCACATGGACACATACATATACCGCAGCGCTGTACAGAGAGTATGTCACTCACACCAGTCCCTGCACCAGCAGAGCTTACACTCTATATTCCCCATCACATGGACACACATATATACCGCAGCGCTGTACAGAGAGGATGTCACTCACACCAGTACCTGCACCAGCAGAGCTTACACTCTATATTCCCCATCACATGTACACACATATACCGCAGCGCTGTACAGAGAGGATGTCAGTCACACCAGTCCCTGCACCAGCAGAGCTTACACTCTATATTCCCCATCACATGGACACACACACATATACCGCAGCACTGTACAGAGAGGATGTCACTCACACCAGTCCCTGCACCAGCAGAGCTTACACTCTATATTCCCCATCACATGGACATACACATATACCGCAGCGCTGTACAGAGAGGATGTCACTCACACCAGTCCCTGCACCAGCAGAGCTTACACTCTATATTCCCCATCACATGTACACACATATACCGCAGCGCTGTACAGAGAGGATGTCAGTCACACCAGTCCCTGCACCAGCAGAGCTTACACTCTATATTCCCCATCACATGGACACACACACATATACCGCAGCACTGTACAGAGAGGATGTCACTCACACCAGTCCCTGCACCAGCAGAGCTTACACTCTATATTCCCCATCACATGGACACATACATATACCGCAGTGCTGTACAGAGAGGATGTCAGTCACACCAGTCCCTGCACCAGCAGAGCTTACACTCTATATTCCCCATCACATGGACACACACATATACCGCAGCGTTGTACAGAGAGGATGTCACTCACACCAGTCCCTGCACCAGCAGAGCTTACACTCTATATTCCCCATCACATGGACACTAGAGATGAGCGGGTTCGGTTTCTCTGAATCCGAACCCGCCCGAACTTCATGGTTTTTTTCACGGGTCCGAGCAGACTCGGATCCTCCCGCCTTGCTCGGTTAACCCGAGCGCGCCCGAACGTCATCATGACGCTGTCGGATTCTCGCGAGACTCGGATTCTATATAAGGAGCCGCGCGTCGCCGCCATTTTCACACGTGCATTGAGATTGATAGGGAGAGGACGTGGCTGGCGTCCTCTCCATTTAGATTATAAGAGAGAGAGATTTACTGGAGCTTAGGACTAGGAGGAGTACTGTAGAAGTGTAGAGAGTGCAGAGAGTTTACTAGTGAGTGACCACCAGACAGTGCAGTTTATTTAATATATCCGTTCTCTGCCTGAAAAAAGCGATACACACAGTGACTCAGTCACATACCATATCTGTGTGCACTGCTCAGGCTCAGCCCAGTGTGCTGCATCATCTATATATATTATATATCTGTCTGACTGCTCAGCTCACACAGCTTATAATTGTGGGGGAGACTGGGGAGCACTGCAGTGCCAGTTTTAGGTTATAGCAGGAGCCAGGAGTACATAATATTATATAGTGAGTGACCACCAGACAGTGCAGTTTATTTAATATATCCGTTCTCTGCCTGAAAAAAGCGATACACACAGTGACTCAGTCACATACCATATCTGTGTGCACTGCTCAGGCTCAGCCCAGTGTGCTGCATCATCTATATATATTATATATCTGTCTGACTGCTCAGCTCACACAGCTTATAATTGTGGGGGAGACTGGGGAGCACTGCAGTGCCAGTTATAGGTTATAGCAGGAGCCAGGAGTACATAATATTATATTAAAATTAAACAGTGCACACTTTTGCTGCAGGAGTGCCACTGCCAGTGTGACTGACCAGTGACCTGACCACACTGACCACCAGTATAGTTAGTAGTATACTTATATTGTGATTGCCTGAAAAAGTTAAACACTCGTCGTGTGACTTCACTTGTGTGTTGTTTTTTTTTTTATTCTATAAAAATAAAACTCATTCTGCTGACAGACAGTGTCCAGCAGGTCCGTCATTATATAATATATAATATATACCTGTCCGGCTGCAGTAGTGATATATATATATTTTTTATATCATTTATCATCCAGTCGCAGCAGACACAGTACGGTAGTTCACGGCTGTGGCTACCTCTGTGTCTGCACTCGGCAGGCAGTCCGTCCATAATTGTATACCACCTAACCGTGGTTTTTTTTTCTTCTTTATACATACATACTACTACGACATCTCTTTATCAACCAGTCTATATTAGCAGCAGACACAGTACAGTACGGTAGTTCATGGCTGTGGCTACCTCTGTGTCTGCACTCGGCAGGCAGTCCGTCCATAATTGTATACCACCTAACCGTGGTTTTTTTTTCTTTCTTCTTTATACATACATAGTTACATAGACATCTCTTTATCAACCAGTCTATATTAGCAGCAGACACAGTACAGTACGGTAGTTCACGGCTGTGGCTACCTCTGTGTCTGCACTCGGCAGGCAGTCCGTCCATAATTGTATACCACCTAACCGTGGTTTTTTTTTCTTTCTTCTTTATACATACATAGTTACATAGACATCTCTTTATCAACCAGTCTATATTAGCAGCAGACACAGTACAGTACGGTAGTTCACGGCTATGGCTACCTCTGTGTCTGCACTCGGCAGGCAGTCCGTCCATAATTGTATACCACCTAACCGTGGTTTTTTTTTCTTTCTTCTTTATACATACATAGTTACATAGACATCTCTTTATCAACCAGTCTATATTAGCAGCAGACACAGTACAGTACGGTAGTTCACGGCTGTGGCTACCTCTGTGTCTGCACTCGGCAGGCAGTCCGTCCATAATTGTATACCACCTAACCGTGGTTTTTTTTTCTTTCTTCTTTATACATACATAGTTACATAGACATCTCTTTATCAACCAGTCTATATTAGCAGCAGACACAGTACAGTACGGTAGTTCACGGCTGTGGCTACCTCTGTGTCTGCACTCGGCAGGCAGTCCGTCCATAATTGTATACCACCTAACCGTGTTTTTTTTTTCTTTCTTCTTTATACATACATAGTTACATAGACATCTCTTTATCAACCAGTCTATATTAGCAGCAGACACAGTACAGTACGGTAGTTCACGGCTGTGGCTACCTCTGTGTCTGCACTCGGCAGGCAGTCCGTCCATAATTGTATACCACCTAACCGTGGTTTTTTTTTCTTTCTTCTTTATACATACATAGTTACATAGACATCTCTTTATCAACCAGTCTATATTAGCAGCAGACACAGTACAGTACGGTAGTTCACGGCTGTGGCTACCTCTGTGTCTGCACTCGGCAGGCAGTCCATAATTGTATACTAGTATCCATCTCCATTGTTTACCTGAGGTGCCTTTTAGTTGTGCCTATTAAAATATGGAGAACAAAAATGTTGAGGTTCCAAAATTAGGGAAAGATCAAGATCCACTTCCACCTCGTGCTGAAGCTGCTGCCACTAGTCATGGCCGAGATGATGAAATGCCAGCAACGTCGTCTGCCAAGGCCGATGCCCAATGTCATAGTACAGAGCATGTCAAATCCAAAACACCAAATATCAGTAAAAAAAGGACTCCAAAACCTAAAATAAAATTGTCGGAGGAGAAGCGTAAACTTGCCAATATGCCATTTACCACACGGAGTGGCAAGGAACGGCTGAGGCCCTGGCCTATGTTCATGGCTAGTGGTTCAGCTTCACATGAGGATGGAAGCACTCAGCCTCTCGCTAGAAAACTGAAAAGACTCAAGCTGGCAAAAGCACCGCAAAGAACTGTGCGTTCTTCGAAATCCCAAATCCACAAGGAGAGTCCAATTGTGTCGGTTGCGATGCCTGACCTTCCCAACACTGGACGTGAAGAGCATGCGCCTTCCACCATTTGCACGCCCCCTGCAAGTGCTGGAAGGAGCACCCGCAGTCCAGTTCCTGATAGTCAGATTGAAGATGAAGATGTTGAAGTACACCAGGATGAGGAGGATATGGGTGTTGCTGGCGCTGGGGAGGAAATTGACCAGGAGGATTCTGATGGTGAGGTGGTTTGTTTAAGTCAGGCACCCGGGGAGACACCTGTTGTCCGTGGGAGGAATATGGCCGTTGACATGCCTGGTGAAAATACCAAAAAAATCAGCTCTTCAGTGTGGAGGTATTTCAACAGAAAAGCGGACAACAGGTGTCAAGCCGTGTGTTGCCTTTGTCAAGCTGTAATAAGTAGGGGTAAGGACGTTAACCACCTCGGAACATCCTCCCTTATACGTCACCTGCAGCGCATTCATAATAAGTCAGTGACAAGTTCAAAAACTTTGGGCGACAGCGGAAGCAGTCCACTGACCAGTAAATCCCTTCCTCTTGTAACCAAGCTCACGCAAACCACCCCACCAACTCCCTCAGTGTCAATTTCCTCCTTCCCCAGGAATGCCAATAGTCCTGCAGGCCATGTCACTGGCAATTCTGACGAGTCCTCTCCTGCCTGGGATTCCTCCGATGCATCCTTGCGTGTAACGCCTACTGCTGCTGGCGCTGCTGTTGTTGCTGCTGGGAGTCGATGGTCATCCCAGAGGGGAAGTCGTAAGCCCACTTGTACTACTTCCAGTAAGCAATTGACTGTCCAACAGTCCTTTGCGAGGAAGATGAAATATCACAGCAGTCATCCTACTGCAAAGCGGATAACTGAGGCCTTGACAACTATGTTGGTGTTAGACGTGCATCCGGTATCCGCCGTTAGTTCACAGGGAACTAGACAATTTATTGAGGCAGTGTGCCCCCGTTACCAAATACCATCTAGGTTCCACTTCTCTAGGCAGGCGATACCGAGAATGTACACGGACGTCAGAAAAAGACTCACCAGTGTCCTAAAAAATGCAGTTGTACCCAATGTCCACTTAACCACGGACATGTGGACAAGTGGAGCAGGGCAGGGTCAGGACTATATGACTGTGACAGCCCACTGGGTAGATGTATGGACTCCCGCTGCAAGAACAGCAGCGGCGGCACCAGTAGCAGCATCTCGCAAACGCCAACTCTTTCCTAGGCAGGCTACGCTTTGTATCACCGCTTTCCAGAATACGCACACAGCTGAAAACCTCTTACGGCAACTGAGGAAGATCATCGCGGAATGGCTTACCCCAATTGGACTCTCCTGTGGATTTGTGGCATCGGACAACGCCAGCAATATTGTGTGTGCATTAAATATGGGCAAATTCCAGCACGTCCCATGTTTTGCACATACCTTGAATTTGGTGGTGCAGAATTTTTTAAAAAACGACAGGGGCGTGCAAGAGATGCTGTCGGTGGCCAGAAGAATTGCGGGACACTTTCGGCGTACAGGTACCACGTACAGAAGACTGGAGCACCACCAAAAACTACTGAACCTGCCCTGCCATCATCTGAAGCAAGAAGTGGTAACGAGGTGGAATTCAACCCTCTATATGCTTCAGAGGTTGGAGGAGCAGCAAAAGGCCATTCAAGCCTATACAATTGAGCACGATATAGTAGGTGGAATGCACCTGTCTCAAGCGCAGTGGAGAATGATTTCAACGTTGTGCAAGGTTCTGATGCCCTTTGAACTTGCCACACGTGAAGTCAGTTCAGACACTGCCAGCCTGAGTCAGGTCATTCCCCTCATCAGGCTTTTGCAGAAGAAGCTGGAGACATTGAAGGAGGAGCTAACACGGAGCGATTCCGCTAGGCATGTGGGACTTGTGGATGGAGCCCTTAATTCGCTTAACAAGGATTCACGGGTGGTCAATCTGTTGAAATCAGAGCACTACATTTTGGCCACCGTGCTCGATCCTAGATTTAAAGCCTACCTTGGATCTCTCTTTCCGGCAGACACAAGTCTGCTGGGGTTGAAAGACCTGCTGGTGACAAAATTGTCAAGTCAAGCGGAACGCGACCTGTCAACATCTCCTCCTTCACATTCTCCCGCAACTGGGGGTGCGAGGAAAAGGCTCAGAATTCCGAGCCCACCCGCTGGCGGTGATGCAGGGCAGTCTGGAGCGACTGCTGATGCTGACATCTGGTCCGGACTGAAGGACCTGACAACGATTACGGACATGTCGTCTACTGTCACTGCATATGATTCTCTCAACATTGATAGAATGGTGGAGGATTATATGAGTGACCGCATCCAAGTAGGCACGTCACACAGTCCGTACTTATACTGGCAGGAAAAAGAGGCAATTTGGAGGCCCTTGCACAAACTGGCTTTATTCTACCTAAGTTGCCCTCCCACAAGTGTGTACTCCGAAAGAGTGTTTAGTGCCGCCGCTCACCTTGTCAGCAATCGGCGTACGAGGTTACATCCAGAAAATGTGGAGAAGATGATGTTCATTAAAATGAATTATAATCAATTCCTCCGCGGAGACATTGACCAGCAGCAATTGCCTCCACAAAGTACACAGGGAGCTGAGATGGTGGATTCCAGTGGGGACGAATTGATAATCTGTGAGGAGGGGGATGTACACGGTGATATATCGGAGGGTGATGATGAGGTGGACATCTTGCCTCTGTAGAGCCAGTTTGTGCAAGGAGAGATTAATTGCTTCTTTTTTGGGGGGGGTCCAAACCAACCCGTCATATCAGTCACAGTCGTGTGGCAGACCCTGTCACTGAAATGATGGGTTGGTTAAAGTGTGCATGTCCTGTTTATACAACATAAGGGTGGGTGGGAGGGCCCAAGGACAATTCCATCTTGCACCTCTTTTTTCTTTTCTTTTTCTTTGCATCATGTGCTGATTGGGGAGGGTTTTTTGGAAGGGACATCCTGCGTGACACTGCAGTGCCACTCCTAGATGGGCCCGGTGTTTGTGTCGGCCACTAGGGTCGCTAATCTTACTCACACAGCTACCTCATTGCGCCTCTTTTTTTCTTTGCGTCATGTGCTGTTTGGGGAGGGTTTTTTGGAAGGGCCATCCTGCGTGACACTGCAGTGCCACTCCTAGATGGGCCCGGTGTTTGTGTCGGCCACTAGGGTCGCTAATCTTACTCACACAGCTACCTCATTGCGCCTCTTTTTTTCTTTGCGTCATGTGCTGTTTGGGGAGGGTTTTTTGGAAGGGACATCCTGCGTGACACTGCAGTGCCACTCCTAGATGGGCCAGGTGTTTGTGTCGGCCACTAGGGTCGCTTATCTTACTCACACAGCTACCTCATTGCGCCTCTTTTTTTCTTTGCGTCATGTGCTGTTTGGGGAGGGTTTTTTGGAAGGGACATCCTGCGTGACACTGCAGTGCCACTCCTAGATGGGCCCGGTGTTTGTGTCGGCCACTAGGGTCGCTAATCTTACTCACACAGCTACCTCATTGCGCCTCTTTTTTTCTTTGCGTCATGTGCTGTTTGGGGAGGGTTTTTTGGAAGGGCCATCCTGCGTGACACTGCAGTGCCACTCCTAGATGGGCCCGGTGTTTGTGTCGGCCACTAGGGTCGCTAATCTTACTCACACAGCTACCTCATTGCGCCTCTTTTTTTCTTTGCGTCATGTGCTGTTTGGGGAGGGTTTTTTGGAAGGGACATCCTGCGTGACACTGCAGTGCCACTCCTAGATGGGCCCGGTGTTTGTGTCGGCCACTAGGGTCGCTTATCTTACTCACACAGCGACCTCGGTGCAAATTTTAGGACTAAAAATAATATTGTGAGGTGTGAGGTATTCAGAATAGACTGAAAATGAGTGTAAATTATGGTTTTTGAGGTTAATAATACTTTGGGATCAAAATGACCCCCAAATTCTATGATTTAAGCTGTTTTTTAGGGTTTTTTGAAAAAAACACCCGAATCCAAAACACACCCGAATCCGACAAAAAAAATTCGGTGAGGTTTTGCCAAAACGCGTTCGAACCCAAAACACGGCCGCAGAACCGAACCCAAAACCAAAACACAAAACCCGAAAAATTTCAGGCGCTCATCTCTAATATATTGGACACACACACATATACCGCAGCACTGTACAGAGAGGATGTCAGTCACACCAGTCCCTGCACCAGCAGAGCTTACACTCTATATTCCCCATCACATGGACACACACATATACCGCAGCACTGTACAGAGAGGATGTCACTCACACCAGTCCCTGCACCAGCAAAGCTTACACTCTATATTCCCCATCACATGGACATACACATATACCGCAGCGCTGTACAGAGAGGATGTCACTCACACCAGTCCCTGCACCAGCAGAGCTTACACTCTATATTCCCCATCACATGGACACACACACATATACCACAGCGCTGTACAGAGAGGATGTCACTCACACCAGTCCCTGCACCAGCAGAGCTTACACTCTATATTCCCCATCACATGGACACACACATAATTATACCGCAGCGCTGTACAGAGAGGATGTCACTCACACCAGTCCCTGCACCAGCAGAGCTTACACTCTATATTCCCCATCACATGGACACACACATATACCGCAGCGCTGTACAGAGAGTATGTCAGTCACACCAGTCCCTGCACCAGCAGAGCTTACACTCTATATTCCCCATCACATGGACACACACATATACCGCAGCGCTGTACAGAGAGGATGTCAGTCACACCAGTCCCTGCACCAGCAGAGCTTACACTCTATATTCCCCATCACATGGACACACATATACCGCAGCGCTGTACAGAGAGTATGTCACTCACACCAGTCCCTGCACCAGCAGAGCTTACACTCTATATTCCCCATCACATGGACACACACATATACCGCAGTGCTGTACAGAGAGGATGTCACTCACACCAGTCCCTGCACCAGCAGAGCTTACACTCTATATTCCCCATCACATGGACACACACATATACCGCAGTGCTGTACAGAGAGGATGTCAGTCACACCAGTCCCTGCACCAGCAGAGCTTACACTCTATATTCCCCATCACACACTATGAATCTCCCCTGTGGGATGGCTGCAGCCAGCACTGGGGCATACAATGTAGCTGTGTTCTAGGAATAATAAATGGCGTCTTCCAGCGCACACTGGGCATCTGGGAATAATGGGTTACAATATTACTATAGAACAATCACGGTGCAGATCACAGGAATATGGATGAACCTGGCGCAGTGTACACAGGGGGGGTACATGGGGGGGGGGGGGCGCACAGGGAGGGGGGGACCAGCCAGTGACAGTGGGAAAGGTTATCTCCGCCTCTGACATCCGGTGCTACATATACCAAATACTGATCACCCTGTGTCCTGACATTTCTCCGTACGGTGCTGGCAGTATACAGAAAGGTCAGGGTGATGTGGGCGAGGACCATTTATTTATAACTCATTCTACGCCAGGAGCCGGCACATTACAGATGGAGCAATGTTCTCCTCTCAGACTAACAATTCTCTGTACAGCGCTGGGTAATGTGTGGTCACTATAGATATATACATATACACACACTACACTACATATATATCTATAGTGCTCTGTCTGCCGGCGCTGGCACTTTTGTTTTTATAAATCTGAACTGTTATATAATTACTATGCAACTACCCCGGCCCGCGGCCCCCCGCGTGTGATAGTGTCTTAGAACGCATTATTCCCCATCCCTGGTGCAGGAGATCCGCATAAAAGGGGTCATTCCGACCCCTTCGCATGCAGTCTGGAATGCGCATGTGCGGCGGCCACACTGCGCCCGCGCTTCGTTGCCCAGCGACAGGGGTCACCGGGTTACATCGCGCTCAACGAAGAAAGCGGTCGCAGAGCTGACCGCAAGAAGATTGACAGAAAGAAGGCGTTCCTGGGTGTGTCCCGACCGTTTGGAGCCGTTTTCGGGGAGTGGAGAAGATGAAAGAGGGCTGCACAAGCGATCGCAGCCCTGCTAAGCTAAAATACACTCCCCCATAGGCGTGGACTGTTGATCGCAGCAGCAGCAATGACCACCCTAGTCAGACTTATGGCTGCACACCCATAGGACGCTTACTCTACGTGTGACTGCCACGCTGCCCCCCAGTTACCCCCGCTCAGCTATACGTGACAAGCACCCCGATGTGTATGACTGGAAACGCTGTAGGCAGCGTACGCACAGTATGAGTCAACATCTGCATTGTGTGCAATTCCCAATCAGGTCTTTGTGGGTTCTGCGTATGGATTTCAGCTGTTACTGCGCGCACGGAGATGCTATCGCAGCGGCGGGGCGTCTTTTACCATTTCTGGGCGGCTCTTCACACGCGATGTCTCACAGTAGCTGTTTTGAGACAATTACAATTTCAGTCTCAGTAGCGACCTGCTGAATCCCCCCCCCCTGGGTTCCAATGAGGGTAAAGAGTAATCATCAGGGGGTAACAATAGTATCTGCAGCTTGCACTCACACAATGATGCCCCGGGGGGGGGGGGGGGGGGGGGGGACACAGACCTCCAGCCAGGGAGAATGGACGCCGCAGACACGGGCGGGCCACCTACAAATGTTTGGGGTCCACTTGGAGAGCAACCTACATGATCCCACTTACCCCGCTGCCCTTCAAGTGACATCACGACGGGGAGAGGGTAATGGGGGTCAGACAAGGGCAGGAGGGAGACACAGGCCCAGAGGCTGAGATATAAGGGATAATATAGATTATTGGCAGAAATGGGGGGATGAGCACAACTCCACCTATTACTAGGACTTAGATCAATGCACCATGGGGGTCATTCCGAGTTGATCGCTCGCTAGCTGCTTTTAGCAGCCGTGCAAACGCTAAGCCGCCGCCCTCCTGGGAGTGAATCTTAGCTTAGCAGAAGTGCGAACGAAAGGATCACAGAGGCTACAAAATAATTTTGTGCAGCTTCAGAGCAGCTCAATACCTACTCAGCGCTTGTGATCACTGCAGACTGTTCAGTTCCTGTTTTGACGTCACGAACACACCAGCGTTCAGCCAGCCACGCCTGCGTTTCACCAGATACGCCTGCGTTTTTATCTGTCACGCCTGCATTTTTTCACTCACTCCCTGAAAACGGTCAGTTACCACCCAGAAACACCCCATTCCTGTCAATCACTCTGCGGTTAGCAGTGCAACTGAAAAGCTTTGCTAGACCTTGTGTGAAACTACATCGTTCATTGTAAGATTACAACGCGCATGCGCAGAATTGCCGTTTTTTTGCCTGATCGCTGCGCTGTGAGCGAAAGCAGCTAGCGATCAACTCGGAATGACCCCCCTATATACAGTATGTGTGCAGGCAGTGCATCATACACACACACACACACGTGTGTGTGTGTGTGTGTGTGTGTGTGTGTGTGTGTGTGTGTGTGTGTGTGTGTGTGTGTGTGTACTGTATATATATATATATATATATATATATATATATACATATACAGAAACACTCGCTCACTGACTGACTCATCACTGATTCTCTCACTCCCCGATACGTTAGGAAGATGAAATGTAACACAGATTTTCTTCAGGTGGGAAATAGGAAAACTACATATTTAGAATGTTAATAAACCTGCTCTAAGGGGATGAAAAGGGGGTGACATAATAACATCATCACCGATGCGTGGCTTGCGTTGCGTGAACAATATCGCCCAAACAATCGGATCACAATTTGGATCGCACCTCCAGTGTGGAGAATGTAATAAACTACAGAAATGTTCCTGTCGCTTTTTACCGTATCTGCTGCGGTTTCTCCTTGGGTAACGCCAAGAACCAGGGATTCATATTTACTTACATTAACACGTCTCACATTTACATCTCTATAGATTTACCTGATTATTATCACTCATTTATATTTACATCCGTGACAATCAGAAACTCCCGTGCGAAGAACGGGTAGAGCAGCTAGTGTGTATATATATATATATATATATATATATATATGTGTATGTATCCTGCCCAGTGTAATTCTCTTAGAGCCTGTAGGCACTGATGTATTGAAGAACAGCAATGAGTATACAGTATAAGAATATTACTGCCGGCTACAGAAAGAATATATATCGGTCATTTCCCCTGCAGTGACATCCTGAGATGTACTGCCGCAGTACAAGTAGCGTAGGCTTCCCTGTCATGTTGGCAGAGTAAGCTTGGGAATCTCACCCTGGGGTTACCACCAGCACCCTTAATCAAAACACATTCGTATCACTGGCCAAAGCAATTGTTTCCAGGGACAATAGGGCTTTTTGCTCTCCACCCATATAGGACACAAACACACATATAGCATACGTCCCAACTATCCCGTTTTTGGGGCACTGTCTTGCTGTCCCACACGGCGCAGTGTCCCACGGTGGGGGGAGGCTCAGCAGTGAATAGATAGGCAGCTACACCAGGGAGGGAGGGACTCGGGTATGGCCAGCAGCTAGCAGTGGTGGGCACGCACCCACAGTGAAAACCGGGGCATCACGCCGTTTCCCACAAAGCTCCTCCCCCTCTTTGGTGCACGCCGATACTAATGTTTTCAAACATTGTGTCAATTCAGCTTTTACCCTGACTTGCTGTGCGGTTTGCAGCCACATGTCACATATATACACACAAAGCCGGATATATACCTTGAGATTATCTATCCAACCGTCCGGCGAGTAAATGACAATCGCCGGAACACCGGAAAACAGCCGGAAACGGTCGTTCAGACAAATTGGTTAAATCACACGTGTAATCACAAGTCCAGCGGAGGGTTCTCCTGCCGCGTTACATACAGTCGTTCCCACTCGGGGGGGGGGTCCTAGGAGCTATAAAAGTCCTGTTACAGGAACAAAGGCCGGAGCTATCAGCAGTCATTATCTATGGTAATCTCACAGAGACTATTTGGTGGTCCAGGACAATGAGAATAAGCCAGGACAGCAGGACACACCGGCCGACCTAACCTATCAATCAACTGATCAGTCACAGGGGCTAATCCAGACCTGATCGCTAGGCTGCGTTTTCGCAAAGCGGGCGATCAGGTCTGAACTGCGCATGTACCACAATGCGCAGGAGTGACAGTCCACAGCGCAGGATAGCACCAGGAAGGTGCGAAAAATCCCATCGCACTGGCGATCGCAAGAAGATTGACAGGAAGAGGGCGTTTGTGGGTGGCAACTGACCGTTTTCAGGGCGTGTCCAGAAAAACGCAGGAGGGACCAGGCGTTTGGAGGGAGGATTCCTGACGTCAGCTCCGGGCCAGATCATCACAGCGGCTGAGTAACTTCTGTTTGTGCAGCTCTCCTGCACATGCGATCGCACACCTGCACATCAATTACCCCCTCCCCCTGTAGACGGCGACTACCTGATCGCAGCGCTGCAAAAAACGCACTCTAGCAATCAGGCCTGAATTACCCCACAGTCTCCATCAGCACCACTGGGTATGCATGGGGGTTGTTACATGATTTTAGGGCCCAAATCATTCCCAGAATTGTGTTCAGGAAAAGAACGGGAATGTTTTAAATTCAGATGATTTTCCCCCAAAAATACATTGTTATAATTTTACTTATATTGACTCCCAAATTAGTGCATTATCACCACTGCACAGTATGTATGCATACCCTATGGCTAGAGACGGGCAATAAGCAAAATCTGAAACTGCGCTTATTTTCCTAAGTATCCGCTTGCTACTGTAATATATTATACATCTTATTATTAGTATAACACATATTTTGACATAATATATAATCTTTCATAAACTGAAGACGCTATGAATATGTGAAGCATATGAATTTTAATTTGCACACATGAGTTTTCTTAATCGTACAATAAATATATGCGCACATTTCCTTCACCATTACATTTCTTGTTACCTTACAGTACAGAGTATTTAAGGCAGCGACCCCACTCTCCCGCCAGGCAATGAAGAGCAAACAACAGATTCATCAGTAAATGCAAACGGCTTCCATTAATACATTGTTACATTACGCAATGCGCTCATAGTATGCATACATACATATATTTAATTTAATGAAGTGTTCTCTTATCTAAATGATAGTTTGGACCAGAATTTATTGGAAACGACATTAAAATAATAATAACCGTCATGGGTGTTTTATTGCTGCTGGTTCTTGGTGCGTCCCCCTTATAAATGATCTGATATGTACTAGGTCAATGTATAGATCAGCAGTTCTGCGTTATGGGATAATGTATATTGGGAGCCTCCGGAATGCAGTGGACAGTACAGGTGGCAATAACTAATAAATATGCCCCTTAGTAAATGGATAGGAAACCGTCTACTGACGATGGCTGCTTCCAGCGTTTAGTAGCCACCACCGATACAATAATAATGGGGGAAAAACTTAATTTAACTTGTGGATTATTTACAGAGTTTTCACTTGTTCTTTATGTAGTCTTCCTCCACGGTGTTGATAAATAATGCCCTATTCATGCTAATATTCCACCTGTCCATCTCTAGAAATAAATTGACGCCAAGCGCCAGCCATGGTCCTTAATGGATTCTTCCCAGGGAGAGGCCGTACCCATTGCAGCAAAGCCATGCGTCTGACGGGGGAAAAGGTAAGGGGTCGGAGTTCAACGCAAATACAAATTATTTATCTCTGTAATAACATAATAGACTGAATATATTACTTGTCAGGAACCTTGATAATAAGATTGGTGCGGATCTCGGAATATATGAGTGTGTAATGGGCAGAGCACACGTAGGGAATAACAGACATTTTTATTGTAATGAATGACCTTCAGAGAGATTACAAGGACACTAGCTATGCAAATGGTCTAACAAACAGCGACATTAACCCTTTACTGATGCACACTGGTGCTGTAATAGCCAACAGTGCAGCCCAGAGCTCCTAACAGCAGATCCTTTATTGGTGCACACTGGTTCCTGCAAAGGTTTTTGGTGAAATTGTTGTCATTTATTTGTTAAAAAAAACGAATAACTTTTTTGTGTGTGTGTTCAGGGCCAGGCCATTCAACTGTGTTAATAGAATAAGCGCTGTGTGAGACGCAGTGTGGGGATGTCATTTGTGAAAAAAAACAAAAAAGTGTTTGTTTTTAAAAGTGTGTTTAATAATGCTCAGTAGGTGCCATGCCACCGCATTAATAATATTAGCGCTGTCTATATTAATCACAATCAGTCATTAGATGAGCAGGAGTAGCAACCAAGTACTAGTGGTGTGGCTGCTGCCAGTCATGATTATTGTGATATTAGTACTTCAACATCTAGTAACACTGGTGGTCAAGGGCAAAGAGGGTTTAAGAAAGGACACACCTGAAATAAAAACAATATTTCACAATAAATGGAAAGTTTATTGCCGAAATACATAAAATTGCCAAAATGCCATTAACCACATAGAGTGCAAGAAAAGGCTCAGGCCTTGCCCTTTATTTGGGATTGGTGGTTCTAGAACTGCTGTCAGCCAGGCATCTTCTTCTGTAATCTCACATGATGATGCAACACCTTCTCACTCAGATGGACAAAATGATCAGTAGCCCAAGGTGCAAACACACCTATGCAGCCACTTGAGGGTGATAGGGCCACTTCACCCTTATACAAATGCAATACAGAAAAGAAAAAATCCACAAGTAAAGGCGCTCAGTGTTGTCTCACTTACACAATTGACAAAATATATAAAATATACTTAATGTCCAAATAAGGATCAAATCAGTCCCACAGTTGAGAAAGTCCTTTCTTAAAATCCTCTGTTTGCGCTCCCACCGTGAAGGCCTCTGTTCCCAGTAGTCACTCAAGAAGATATGAAATAAAAACAATACAAGATCATGGTGTAGTACGTCTCAAGCTGTTTTCACACAGTGGCAGATAGAAATGCTAGAGAACCAATGCGTACCCGCCTCACAATATGTAAGGTGACTATCCTCATGTAAAGGTATCTTTAGTTATGGTGCAGAGGTGACAATTCTTGTCAAATTATGCGTACCATACTCACTTCTCCAAAGGCGGTACTCCTCACATCATGGTTTCTTTAGATGTTCCATGCCGGATCCCTCCTCATTCAAATAAAGGAATATATACTGATAGAAAAGTTTTATTTAAAACATATATAGGCAATGACCATATGTAAGTCACAACTGATATAGATGCTATTAACAGGTATAGCCGTCGGCCGAAAACAGCAAATTCCCTGTCTGGTGTTAAGACATCAATTACACTCTTCCTACGCGTTTCTACCCTCTGGGATAAAGACCCCCAGAGAGCAGAAACGCGTAGGAAGAAGAGTGTTTTTTAGGCATATCCATTTTTTGTTTTTCCCCTCTGTAATTGATGTCTTAACACCAGACAGGGAATTTGCTGTTTTCGGTCGACGGCTATACCTGTTAATAGCATCTATATCAGTTGTGACTTTCATATGGTCATTGCCTACATATGTTTTAAATAAAACTTTTTTATCAGTATATATTCCTTTATTTGAATGAGGAGGGATCCGGCATGGAACATCTAAAGAAACCGTGATGTGATGAGTACCGCCCTTGGAGAAGTGAGTATGGTACGCATAATTTGACAAGAATTGTTACATCTGCACCATAACTAAAGATACCTTTACATGAGGATAGTCACCTTACATATTGTGAGTGGGGTACGCATTGGTTCTCTAGCATTTCTATCTGCCACTGTGTGAAAACAGCTTGAGACGTACTACACCATGATCTTGTATTGTTTTTATTTCATATCTTCTTGAGTGACTACTGGGAACAGAGGCCTTCACGGTGGGAGCGCAAACAGAGGATTTTAAGAAAGGACTTTCTCAACTGTGGGACTGATTTGATCCTTATTTGGACATTAAGTATATTTTATATATTTTGTCAATTTGGTGTAAGTGAGACAACACTGAGCGCCTTTACTTGTGGATTTTTTCTTCTCTGTACCTTCTCACTCAGAGTCTAGAAGAGGTGTCAAATATAAAACAGGCAAATTAGTGCAGAAAAACCCCACTAAAGCTGAAAAACAAACTGTGGGGTATATTTACTAAGGTCCCGATTTTGACCGAGATGCAGTTTTTTCTTCAAAGTGTCATCTCGGTAATTTACTAAGCAAAAATCACGGCAGTGATGAGGGCATTCGTAATATTTTGGAAGTCCTAGGAAAAAAATCACGAATCAATACACCATCGGTCAAATACGCCTGCAATTTGGTAGAAATCGGGAATTTACTAAAAAGTGCAAAACACAAACACTGCCGACAATAGCCAAACACTGCCGTGATAAAATACAAATCGTGAAAAAGTGCTAAAAAAAACAGACCTGCTTTTTTATCCCGTGTTTGTATAGGCATGCACGGATCCATGAGATCCGTGCATGTTTTTCAGTGGGAAGGGGGGGGAAATGTTATAAATTTTCAGAAAAAAAATTGCGTGGGGTCCCCCCTCCTAAGGCAAACCAGCCTCGGGCTCTTTGAGCCGATCCTGGTTGCAGAAATATGGGGAAAAAATGGACAGGGGTTCCCCCATATTTAAGCAACCAGCATCGGGCTCTGTGCCTGGTCCTGGTTCCAAAAATACGGGGGACAAAAAGAGTAGGGGTCCCCCGTATTTTTGAAACCAGCACCAGCCTCCACTAGCTGGACAGATAATGCCACAGCCGGGGGTCACTTTTATACAGTGCCTTGCGGCCGTGGCATCAAATATCCAACTAGTCACCCCTGGCCGGGGTACCCTGGGGGAGTGGGGACCCCTTCAATCAAGGGGTCCCCCCCCCCCCCCAGCCACCCAAGGGCCAGGGGTGAAGCCCGAGGCTGTCCCCCCCATCCAATGGGCTGCGGATGGGGGGCTGATAGCCTTTGTTCAAAGTGTTTGATATTGTTTTTAGTAGCAGTGCTACAAGGCCCAGCAAGCCTCCCCCGCAAGCTGGTACTTGGAGAACCACAAGTACCAGCATGCGGCGGAAAAATGGGCCCGCTGGTACCTGTAGTACTACTACTAAAAAAATACCCCAATAAAGACAACACACACACACCTTGAAAGTATAACTTTAATACATCCATCCACACCTCCATATACACATACTTACCTTATGTTCCCACGCAGGTCGGTCCTCTTCTCCAGTAGAATCCATGGTGTACCTGTAGAAAAAATTATACTCACATAATCCATGGTTGAAGGCTCCTCTGCTTGTAATCCTTTTGTAATCCACGTACTTGAAAAAATAAAAAAACGGATACCCGACCACGAACTGAAAGGGGACCCATGTTTTCACATGGGACCCCTTTCCCCGAATGCCAGAAACCCACTCTGACTGATGTCTAAGTGGGTTTCTTCAGCCAATCAGGGAGCGCCACGTTGTGGCACCCTCCTGATCGGCTGTGTGCTCCTGTACTGTATGACAGGCGGCACACGGCAGTGTTACAATGTAGCGCCTATGCGCTCCATTGTAACCAATGGTGGGAACTTTCAGGTCAGCGGTGAGGTCACTTTCGGTCAACCGCTGACCTGAAAGTTCCCACCATTGGTTACAATGGAGCGCATAGGCGCTACATTGTAACACTGCCATGTGCCGCCTGTCATACAGTACAGGAGCACACACAGGGCCGGTTCTTGCCCTTGCGGCGCCCCGGGCAAAAGTTAGGGGCGTGGCTTAATATGGGGGCGTGGTCAGTCACGCCCCCCATTTGTAGCGCCGCTGAAAGGAAGAAAAAAAAAAAGTATACTTACTGTACCCCGCTCCTGTTTCCAGACCCTGCAGACCGGCGCCGCTCTTCTCCTCAGAACTATGGGAGAGACGTCAGTCATGACGTCTCTCCCATAGCACAGCATAAGCGCTAGAGGTCAATTATGACCCCTAGCGTCTGTGCCACAATGCTGTGCGGTGCGCGATGACGTCATCGCGCACCGCACACCAAAGGTCCTCTCCATGAAGGGAAACTAGACGCTTAGCGTCTGATTCCCTTCAGAGCGGGGGAGGACCAGCGCCACGAAGGGAAACCAGACGCATAGCGTCTGGTTCCCTTCTCACAGCGGGAGGGGGGGCACAACGGGGGGACACTGCTGGGGCGCACACTGACAGTGGAGGATCTTGCCATGGTGCGGCGCCCTCCGGTTGGCGCCGGCGCCCTCCGGAAGGCGGCACCCCGGGCAAAAGTCCTGCTTGCCCGTGGCAAGATCCGCCACTGAGCACACAGCCGATCAGGAGGGTGCCACAACGTGGCGCTACCTGATTGGCTGAAGAAACCCACTTAGACATCAGTCAGAGTGGGTTTCTGGCATTCGGGGAAAGGGGTCCCATGTGAAAACATGGGTCCCCTTTCAGTTCGTGGTCGGGTATCCGTTTTTTTATTTTTTCAAGTACGTGGATTACAAAAGGATTACAAGCAGAGGAGCCTTCAACCATGGATTATGTGAGTATAATTTTTTCTACAGGTACACCATGGATTCTACTGGAGAAGAGGACCGACCTGCGTGGGAACATAAGGTAAGTATGTGTATATGGAGGTGTGGATGGATGTATTAAAGTTATACTTTCAAGGTGTGTGTGTGTTGTCTTTATTGGGGTATTTTTTTAGTAGTAGTACTACAGGTACCAGCGGGCCCATTATTCCGCTGCATGCTGGTACTTGTGGTTCTCCAAGTACCAGCTTGCGGGGGAGGCTTGCTGGGCCTTGTAGTACTGCTACTAAAAACAATATCAAACACTTTGAACAAAGGCTATCAGCCCCCCATCCGCAGCCCATTGGATGGGGGGGACAGCCTCGGGCTTCACCCCTGGCCCTTGGGTGGCTGGGGGGGGGACCCCTTGATTGAAGGGGTCCCCACTCCCCCAGGGTACCCCGGCCAGGGGTGACTAGTTGGATATTTGATGCCACGGCCGCAAGGCACTGTATAAAAGTGACCCCCGGCTGTGGCATTATCTGTCCAGCTAGTGGAGCCCGGTGCTGGTTTGAAAAATACGGGGGACCCCTACACTTTTTGTCCCCCGTATTTTTGGAACCAGGACCAGGCGCAGAGCCCGATGCTGGTTGTTTAAATATGGGGGAACCCCTGTCCATTTTCCCCCCATATTTCTGCAACCAGGATCGACTCAAAGAGCCCGAGGCTGGTTTGCCTTAGGAGGGGGGACCCCACGCAATTTTTTTTTTACATTTAAACTTTTTTTTTTTTTATAACAAAGTGCACAATGAAGCCCAGCACGGATCTCTCAGATCCGGCCGAGATTCATTGTATTAAAGTCGGCAGTGTTTTACAAGTCACTCACGTAAAACACTGCCAAAAAAAAACGAATGACATCGACATCGGAAAACCCGAAAATGCAGAATACGGCAGCTTAGTAAATTAGTCGTAATCAATTCAAAAAGTTGCATATTTACACTTTCGATGTCATTCGTGATTGAACTTTGACCTCAAACGGGAAAATACGAATCTTAGTAAATTTACCCCTGTATGTTCAGAAACGTTGCAAATCCCTGAGGAGAGTCTGAGGGCATCCATGTTAGCTTTGTGTGAGCCTGACATTTCTGATACTGTACTCACAGAGACGCCTCCTTCCACCATTTCTTCACCGCCTGTAAATGTGGGGATGAGCAGCAGAAGTAAAGATGATGATATAACAGAAATTGAGGATGCTAGTGTGGAAGTGCAACAGTATGACCAGAATATTTGTGTACTTGACGTTGGAATTCGCCCAGCATTGCAGATGGGTGAATTCCATTAAGTCCCATGTTCTACTCACACAATAAACTTGGCGGTACAGGGTTTTTTTAAGAAATGACGGGCGTGCAGGAGATGCTGTCTGTGAACATGTGATGTTTGATAAATGCCGTCATGCACCGCTCACATTACACTTATAGCTTGGCAACAAATGGAGCAGTTCCAGAATCATACAATACAGTAAATTTAATTTTGGAATACTGTCCCCCGACGACCCGTCTGATACACAGTTATTGTCATGCAGCAGAAGACTTAGCGGTGGATCCTGATGTCCAACACGGTGTCAAATGGGTCCTTGTGAGTGACGCGATCCCTGATATCGGCACCATCGGGAGTAATTATAGATATGTCCTCTGGGTTACAATTCAATACGTTTCCGACCTTCATCCTAATTTATCAATAAGTGTGTCGCCTGGCAATATTCCATACACAGCGTTCTGGGCTCTCGGCTGATTGGAATATTCCATACACAGCGTTCTGGGCTCTCGGCTGCATGGAATATTCCATACACAGAGTTCTGGGCTCTCGGCTGCATGGAATATTCCATACACAGCGTTCTGGGCTCTTGGCTGCATGGAATATTCCATACACAGAGTTCTGGACTCTCGGCTGCACGGAATATTCCGTACACAGAGTTCTGGGCTCTCGGCTGCATGGAATATTCCAAACACAACGTTCTGGGCTCTCGGCTGCATGGAATATTCCGTACACAGCGTTCTGGACTCTCGGCTGCATGGAATATTCCATGCACAGCGTTCTGGGCTCTCGGCTGCATGGAATATTCCATACACAGAGTTCTGGGCTCTCGGCTGCACGGAATACTCCATACACAGAGTTCTGGGCTCTCGGCTGCACGGAATATTCCATACACAGAGTTCTGGGCTCTCGGCTGCATGGAATATTCCGTACACAGAGTTCTGGGCTCTCGGCTGCACGGAATATTCCATACACAAAGTTCTTTCTCATGTGAAAAGCATCTTCCTCCAGTCTTGCAGGAGTTGGGCTTGTGATCACATTGTGGAGACCCGGAAGCCATCTGCCAACACATGTGGATGGTCAGGTGATTAGATGGAGATGTTGCTCATATCAACCAGATTATAGCTATGTTTACATTCTACACAATGATAGCTAGAAGCTGAGGAAGGGTGAGAATCAGAGGCGGAACTACCGCCAGTGCGACCAGTGCGCTACACTCAGGGTCGGATCTAGACTTTTCTTTTAGGGGGGGCGGTTTACGGTTTAATCTTGACCCCTCCCCTCTCCAGTCCCGACTCCTCCCCTCTCTCGTCTTGACTCCACCCCTCTCATCTTGACCCCTCCCATCTTGACTCCTCCCCTCTCCCGTCCAAATTCATCCATCACACAAATAGGTATAATTGCAGGTAAAGGATTTGTTAGTGGATGTTAGGTATAATAATCACTTCTACAACACATCAAAGCAAAGTTGCCCAATATGACATCTATCCAAATCCCTCCTTATGTTCATCATAATGTATGACACGTCATGTACAATTGTGATACCTACAGTATAAAAAGTTATAATCCCCTAATATTGGGGTATAGCAAAAGAAAATTAAATATAAACAAAATGTCTGGAGTAATTATTTGCAGCTATTTCTCATCTTAATATGAGGTACTGATATAGAGACAGTCAATCATCAAGGTTTATATGTCAACGTCGTTATGAAATACAGTATTATCATAAACCTTGATGATTGACTGAATCTATATAAGCGCATTATATTAAAATGAGAAACAGTAACAATGTGATAATACCTATAATTCCTTTCTTTGGGATACTAGCAACTTTTATGGATACAAATGGTAACAACTGGCATTTTATGTGTTACTGAACCAGGAAGGGAAGACACATTATAATACCCTGTTATATTATTATAATAAGGGGAACTGCTGAATAGTACCAAGGGGATTTTAGGCACAGAGTCTTGGGGGGTTAGACCAATTATTTGATAATCCCACACAGTACTCAACACTTGCCAACCCTAATAGATGAATTCCACATTTGTAATTGTCCAATAATGGAGTTTGAGACTAACCAGGATTAAGTGAGAGTACGTAATACTCGCAGGAGTTCACCTGTAGATTAAAATCCCTTTTGCATCTATGTGCCACATAGGTTTGGGAAATCCCCCCACCACCCTTTTTTTTCCAGAAAAATGTTGCAAGTATACCATAGTTATCTGATTGATACAATTAATTTAAGGAATTATAGGTATTATCACATTGTTGTATAGAATTTAGCCAGTGCTACTGCATATGTAGGTTGTTCATAAATATACCACTTCAGATACAGCAGATGTCATACTTCTTATTAGGCTCATTCAGCTATCTCCAATGAAAGGGATAAGCAAATATAGTGAAGTACTGTTTAATAATTGTAAATTTCAGCCAAACCTGAGCCTGCACCAGTGGGAGAACCCAGGACTTGCACTGTTTCAAGTGCATTCTGAACTGCTTAAATAACAGTTCATGTCTAGCTGGAATTGTCAAAATTTGGCCACTTGGAAATACATGTGATCTGTGTGGAGTTTATATGTTTTCGTTTTTCTCATATTAAATCTTACAATTATTAAACAGTGTTTCACTATAATTGCTTATCTCTTACATTTTGGGTATATCTGAATGAGCCTAATAAGAAGTATACTGTGAGATATGACATCTGCTGTATCTGAAGTGGTATATTTATGAATGACCTACATACTGTATGCAGTAGCGCTGGATAACTTCTATTCAACCTTTTTTGGCACATATTTGGTGAAGATGTGAGGATACCTTTAAGTAAAATATTGAGCTCACCGAGCTGCTTTTTTTCTGCTTGTGCGCACTGCTAGGATTGTCTATTTTATAAATCTATTATCAGATTGTTAATGTTTCTCATGTTAATATGAGGTGCTGATATAGAATAAGTCAATCATAATTAATCCAGACATTCTGCTTTAATTTAATATTTTTTTGTTATACCCCAATATTAGGGAATTACAACTTTGTATACTGTAGGTATCACAACTGTACAGGACGTGTCATAAATTATGATGAACATATGGATGGCATAATAGAGGGCCATCAAAATACGGCATTTGTGGCAACAGTAGTGACAAGACATTGGGCATAATTCAAACTTGATCGTAGCCGTGCAGCTACGATCAGTTACTCAGACATGCGGGGGGGGGGGGGGGGGGGGTGGGACCCAGCACAAGGCTAGTCCGCCCCGCATGTCTGACTCCCCACCGTACAAGTTCAAAACCATCGCACAGCGGCAATGCTTTTGTACTTGATGAGTAGCTCCCTACCAGCGCAGCTCCTGCGCACAGGCAGGGAGCTACTAGTCACTGACCGGGTCACAGCGGCTGCGTGTGACGTCACGCAGCAGCCTGCCCCCCGCACGGTCCGGGCACACCTGCGTTGCCTGGACCGCACCCCTAAAAAGGCAGCAAAACGCCACCGGCCCGCACCCTCCTGCCCAGCGTCCGCCTCTGCCTGGCAGGGCTGAGATGGCCGTCGGCTGTCTGGCATGCACCAGCGTATATGTGCAGTTCAAACCTGAACGGCTGCTGTGAGAAAATGCACAGCAGTGATCAGGTGTGAATTAGGCCCCTTGTCTGTAATGACATCAGTTATAAGAGAGTGAGGCTCCCGAGGACGCACCATATCAAGCAATTGAAATATTTCTAGGGATTTGGATAGATGTTATATTGGGGGACTTTGATTTGATGTGTTGTAGAAGTGATTATTATACCAAACACCCACTAACAAATCCTTTACCTGCTTATCTTGCAATATATCCCTACCAGCTATTAGGGTGCCATTTATAATCAAGGGATCTCTCCCACTGATATATAAACTGATGCACATTATAGGACCAATGCTATACAGGAACTTGAAGACGTTAAACTTAATACTCATTTGTGAGGCTATAGTGAGGGCACCTTGTAGGGGAATTACACGGTGAGGACAATTCCGAGTTGATACCTTGTAGAAGGAGTATGGTGTTATGAGAAAGTAACCAAATAGAGGACAGATTAGCATACACCATATTTCTTGTATAGCATTTTTATACACATTTTCTGTACTTTTACACGCATCTCTCTATTATTTTAGTATTTCACTGACAGGACATGATATGTAATGTTTAATATTATGAAATACAAGGAATATTTTAAAACCTATAAGTGCATCTACTACAGACATCCTCTGTTCTACTGTATCGCACATATGTGAGACTCAACCTGTAATACCCTGCCTAGGGAATATGGCAAGAAGATCTCTTACTGGCTGGTTCCTCTGCAACAGGCTGGTAAGATGGTCCCTTTTCCACAGGCTGGTCAATGGCACAGATTGGCAGGAAAGTCCCTCTGGCTGGTCTCTGGGTGCAGGAATGCAGCATGCTCTCAGTGTGGAAAAAAGTAAACACACTATAGTATACTGTTTGTATTAGCCCACTAGCCTGTCTTATAAGTGAAGCCACGCCCCCAACACACAGCCACACTTCCTGGATCTGTTATCAGCAAGGAGACGCTGGGGAGATGAAAGCAGTCTCAATCAACAAACTATGTTGATTGATTAACTGCCGTGCAGGCCAAAAGGGTGAGTGAGGAGGAAGGGGCACCCGCTGTGAGCTGCTGCGACTCACACCACTGACTATAGCTGACTGACTATAGCTGACGGCCAGCTGAGATAGGAAGGGGTTAAGGAGCAGGACTTCACAGACAGATTGTCTGTAGGCAGAAGTGTGCTAGGGGGGGCGATCGCCCCCACCGCCCCCCTCTGTATCCGTGCCTGGCTACACTGGGGCCCGCCACTGTCCAGGGGCCCAAAGCATGTAATGAGTCAAACTGACTCATTACATGCCGCTGTGTGCTGCGGCAACCGCCGCCCGCAGCACATAGCCGCCCGGAGTGGAGAGGAGTGAAGCGGACACGGGGGGAAGGAGGAGGAGGGAGGTGGAGGAGGGAGGTGGAGGAGGGAGCTGCAGCAGCGCTGTGTTATTGGTTGAGGCGCTGCTGCTGCTGTCCCTCTGCTTCACTATAGGCTGTCTTCCGACGCTGTAAAGCGCATCCCAGCATTCACAGCGGCGGAGAACAGCCTATGGTGAAGGACAGGGACAGCAGCAGCAGCGCCTCCACCAATTAGAGATGAGCGGGTTCGGTTTCTTTGAATCCGAACCCGCACGAACTTCACTTTTTTTTCCACGGGTCCGAGCGACTCGGATCTTCCCGCCTTGCTCGGTTAACCCGAGCGCGCCCGAACGTCATCATGACGCTGTCGGATTCTCGCGAGGCTCGGATTCTATCGCGAGACTCGGATTCTATATAAGGAGCCGCGCGTCGCCGCCATTTTCACACGTGCATTGAGATTGATAGGGAGAGGACGTGTCTGGCGTCCTCTCCATTAGAATAGAGATAGATTAGATAGAGAGAGAGAGATTGTGCAGAGTCGCAGACAGAGTTAGTTTACCACAGTCAGTGACCAGTGCAGTTGCTAGTTAACTTTTATTTAATATAATATATCCGTTCACTTCTCTCTGCTATATCCGTTCTCTGCCTGAAAAAAAAACGATACACAGCACAGTCAGTCACACAGTGTGACTCAGTCTGTGTGCACTCAGCTCAGCCCAGTGTGCTGCACAGTCATCAATGTATAAATTAAAAGCTTATAATTAATTGTGGGGGAGACTGGGGAGCACTGCAGGTTGTTAGCAGGAGCCAGGAGTACAATTATATTAATTAACAGTGCACACTTTTGCTGCAGGAGTGGTGACCAGTGCCTGACCACCAGTATAGTATTGTTGTATACTACTAATATCTCTTTAAATATCAACCAGTCTATATTAGCAGCAGACACAGTACAGTGCGGTAGTTCACGGCTGTGGCTACCTCTGTGTCGGCACACGGCAGGCAGTCCGTCCGACCAGAATTGTATTATTTATTATTATATACCTACCACCTAACCGTGGTTTTTTTTTCATTCTTTATACCGTCATAGTGTCATCCTAATTGTTACGAGTATACTACTATCTCTTTATCAACCAGTGTACAGTGCGGTAGTTCACGGCTGTGGCTACCTCTGTGTCGGCACACGGCAGGCAGTCCGTCCGACCAGAATTGTATTATTTATTATTATATACCTACCACCTAACCGTGGTTTTTTTTTCATTCTTTATACCGTCATAGTGTCATCCTAATTGTTACGAGTATACTACTATCTCTTTATCAACCAGTGTACAGTGCGGTAGTTCACGGCTGTGGCTACCTCTGTGTCGGCACACGGCAGGCAGTCCGTCCGACCAGAATTGTATTATTTATTATTATATACCTACCACCTAACCGTGGTTTTTTTTTCATTCTTTATACCGTCATAGTGTCATCCTAATTGTTACGAGTATACTACTATCTCTTTATCAACCAGTGTACAGTGCGGTAGTTCACGGCTGTGGCTACCTCTGTGTCGGCACACGGCAGGCAGTCCGTCCGACCAGAATTGTATTATTTATTATTATATACCTACCACCTAACCGTGGTTTTTTTTTCATTCTTTATACCGTCATAGTGTCATCCTAATTGTTACGAGTATACTACTATCTCTTTATCAACCAGTGTACAGTGCGGTAGTTCACGGCTGTGGCTACCTCTGTGTCGGCACACGGCAGGCAGTCCGTCCGACCAGAATTGTATTATTTATTATTATATACCTACCACCTAACCGTGGTTTTTTTTTCATTCTTTATACCGTCATAGTGTCATCCTAATTGTTACGAGTATACTACTATCTCTTTATCAACCAGTGTACAGTGCGGTAGTTCACGGCTGTGGCTACCTCTGTGTCGGCAGTCGGCAGGCAGTCCGTCCATCCATAATTGTATTATTATTATAATATATACCACCTAACCGTGGTTTTTTTTTCATTCTTTATACCGTCATAGTGTCATACTAGTTGTTACGAGTATACTACTATCTCTTTATCAACCAGTGTACAGTGCGGTAGTTCACGGCTGTGGCTACCTCTGTGTCGGCAGTCGGCAGGCAGTCCGTCCATCCATAATTGTATTATTATTATAATATATACCACCTAACTGTGGTTTTTTTTTCATTCTTTATACCGTCGTCATAGTGTCATACTAGTTGTTACGAGTATACTACTATCTCTTTATCAACCAGTGTACAGTGCGGTAGTTCACGGCTGTGGCTACCTCTGTGTCGGCAGTCGGCAGGCAGTCCGTCCATCCATAATTGTATTATTATTATAATATATACCACCTAACAGTGGTTTTTTTTTCATTCTTTATACCGTCGTCATAGTGTCATACTAGTTGTTACGAGTATACTACTATCTCTTTATCAACCAGTGTACAGTGCGGTAGTTCACGGCTGTGGCTACCTCTGTGTCGGCAGTCGGCAGGCAGTCCGTCCATCCATAATTGTATTATTATTATAATATATACCACCTAACCGTGGTTTTTTTTTCATTCTTTATACCGTCGTCATAGTGTCATACTAGTTGTTACGAGTATACTACTATCTCTTTATCAACCAGTGTACAGTGCGGTAGTTCACGGCTGTGGCTACCTCTGTGTCGGCAGTCGGCAGGCAGTCCGTCCATCCATAATTGTATTATTATTATAATATATACCACCTAACCGTGGTTTTTTTTTCATTCTTTATACCGTCGTCATAGTGTCATACTAGTTGTTACGAGTATACTACTATCTCTTTATCAACCAGTGTACAGTGCGGTAGTTCACGGCTGTGGCTACCTCTGTGTCGGCAGTCGGCAGGCAGTCCGTCCATCCATAATTGTATTATTATTATAATATATACCACCTAACCGTGGTTTTTTTTTCATTCTTTATACCGTCGTCATAGTGTCATACTAGTTGTTACGAGTATACTACTATCTCTTTATCAACCAGTGTACAGTGCGGTAGTTCACGGCTGTGGCTACCTCTGTGTCGGCAGTCGGCAGGCAGTCCGTCCATCCATAATTGTATTATTATTATAATATATACCACCTAACCGTGGTTTTTTTTTCATTCTTTATACCGTCGTCATAGTGTCATACTAGTTGTTACGAGTATACTACTATCTCTTTATCAACCAGTGTACAGTGCGGTAGTTCACGGCTGTGGCTACCTCTGTGTCGGCAGTCGGCAGGCAGTCCGTCCATCCATAATTGTATTATTATTATAATATATACCACCTAACCGTGGTTTTTTTATACCACCTAACCGTGGCAGTCCGTCCATAATTGTATACTAGTATCCAATCCATCCATCTCCATTGTTTACCTGAGGTGCCTTTTAGTTCTGCCTATAAAATATGGAGAACAAAAAAGTTGAGGTTCCAAAATTAGGGAAAGATCAAGATCCACTTCCACCTCGTGCTGAAGCTGCTGCCACTAGTCATGGCCGAGACGATGAAATGCCAGCAACGTCGTCTGCCAAGGCCGATGCCCAATGTCATAGTACAGAGCATGTCAAATCCAAAACACCAAATATCAGAAAAAAAAGGACTCCAAAACCTAAAATAAAATTGTCGGAGGAGAAGCGTAAACTTGCCAATATGCCATTTACCACACGGAGTGGCAAGGAACGGCTGAGGCCCTGGCCTATGTTCATGGCTAGTGGTTCAGCTTCACATGAGGATGGAAGCACTCAGCCTCTCGCTAGAAAACTGAAAAGACTCAAGCTGGCAAAAGCACCGCAAAGAACTGTGCGTTCTTTGAAATCCCAAATCCACAAGGAGAGTCCAATTGTGTCGTTTGCGATGCCTGACCTTCCCAACACTGGACGTGAAGAGCATGCGCCTTCCACTATTTGCATGCCCCCTGCAAGTGCTGGAAGGAGCACCCGCAGTCCAGTTCCTGATAGTCAGATTGAAGATGTCAGTGTTGAAGTACACCAGGATGAGGAGGATATGGGTGTTGCTGGCGCTGGGGAGGAAATTGACCAGGAGGATTCTGATGGTGAGGTGGTTTGTTTAAGTCAGGCACCCGGGGAGACACCTGTTGTCCGTGGGAGGAATATGGCCGTTGACATGCCAGGTGAAAATACCAAAAAAATCAGCTCTTCGGTGTGGAGGTATTTCACCAGAAATGCGGACAACAGGTGTCAAGCCGTGTGTTCCCTTTGTCAAGCTGTAATAAGTAGGGGTAAGGACGTTAACCACCTCGGAACATCCTCCCTTATACGTCACCTGCAGCGCATTCATAATAAGTCAGTGACAAGTTCAAAAACTTTGGGTGACAGCGGAAGCAGTCCACTGACCAGTAAATCCCTTCCTCTTGTAACCAAGCTCACGCAAACCACCCCACCAACTCCCTCAGTGTCAATTTCCTCCTTCCCCAGGAATGCCAATAGTCCTGCAGGCCATGTCACTGGCAAGTCTGACGAGTCCTCTCCTGCCTGGGATTCCTCCGATGCATCCTTGCGTGTAACGCCTACTGCTGCTGGCGCTGCTGTTGTTGCCGCTGGGAGTCGATGGTCATCCCAGAGGGGAAGTCGTAAGCCCACTTGTACTACTTCCAGTAAGCAATTGACTGTTCAACAGTCCTTTGCGAGGAAGATGAAATATCACAGCAGTCATCCTACTGCAAAGCGGATAACTGAGTCCTTGACAACTATGTTGGTGTTAGACGTGCGTCCGGTATCCGCCGTTAGTTCACAGGGAACTAGACAATTTATTGAGGCAGTGTGCCCCCGTTACCAAATACCATCTAGGTTCCACTTCTCTAGGCAGGCGATACCGAGAATGTACACGGACGTCAGAAAAAGACTCACCAGTCTCCTAAAAAATGCAGTTGTACCCAATGTCCACTTAACCACGGACATGTGGACAAGTGGAGCAGGGCAGGGTCAGGACTATATGACTGTGACAGCCCACTGGGTAGATGTATGGACTCCCGCCGCAAGAACAGCAGCGGCGGCACCAGTAGCAGCATCTCGCAAACGCCAACTCTTTCCTAGGCAGGCTACGCTTTGTATCACCGCTTTCCAGAATACGCACACAGCTGAAAACCTCTTACGGCAACTGAGGAAGATCATCGCGGAATGGCTTACCCCAATTGGACTCTCCTGTGGATTTGTGGCATCGGACAACGCCAGCAATATTGTGTGTGCATTAAATATGGGCAAATTCCAGCACGTCCCATGTTTTGCACATACCTTGAATTTGGTGGTGCAGAATTTTTTAAAAAACGACAGGGGCGTGCAAGAGATGCTGTCGGTGGCCAGAAAAATTGCGGGACACTTTCGGCGTACAGGCACCACGTACAGAAGACTGGAGCACCACCAAAAACTACTGAACCTGCCCTGCCATCATCTGAAGCAAGAAGTGGTAACGAGGTGGAATTCAACCCTCTATATGCTTCAGAGGTTGGAGGAGCAGCAAAAGGCCATTCAAGCCTATACAATTGAGCACGATATAGGAGATGGAATGCACCTGTCTCAAGTGCAGTGGAGAATGATTTCAACGTTGTGCAAGGTTCTGATGCCCTTTGAACTTGCCACACGTGAAGTCAGTTCAGACACTGCCAGCCTGAGTCAGGTCATTCCCCTCATCAGGCTTTTGCAGAAGAAGCTGGAGGCATTGAAGAAGGAGCTAACACGGAGCGATTCCGCTAGGCATGTGGGACTTGTGGATGCAGCCCTTAATTCGCTTAACAAGGATTCACGGGTGGTCAATCTGTTGAAATCAGAGCACTACATTTTGGCCACCGTGCTCGATCCTAGATTTAAAGCCTACCTTGGATCTCTCTTTCCGGCAGACACAGGTCTGCTGGGGTTGAAAGACCTGCTGGTGACAAAATTGTCAAGTCAAGCGGAACGCGACCTGTCAACATCTCCTCCTTCACATTCTCCCGCAACTGGGGGTGCGAGGAAAAGGCTCAGAATTCCGAGCCCACCCGCTGGCGGTGATGCAGGGCAGTCTGGAGCGACTGCTGATGCTGACATCTGGTCCGGACTGAAGGACCTGCCAACGATTACGGACATGTCGTCTACTGTCACTGCATATGATTCTCTCAACATTGATAGAATGGTGGAGGATTATATGAGTGACCGCATCCAAGTAGGCACGTCACACAGTCCGTACTTATACTGGCAGGAAAAAGAGGCAATTTGGAGGCCCTTGCACAAACTGGCTTTATTCTACCTAAGTTGCCCTCCCACAAGTGTGTACTCCGAAAGAGTGTTTAGTGCCGCCGCTCACCTTGTCAGCAATCGGCGTACGAGGTTACATCCAGAAAATGTGGAGAAGATGATGTTCATTAAAATGAATTATAATCAATTCCTCCGCGGAGACATTGACCAGCAGCAATTGCCTCCACAAAGTACACAGGGAGCTGAGATGGTGGATTCCAGTGGGGACGAATTGATAATCTGTGAGGAGGGGGATGTACACGGTGATATATCGGAGGGTGAAGATGAGGTGGACATCTTGCCTCTGTAGAGCCAGTTTGTGCAAGGAGAGATTAATTGCTTCTTTTTTGGGGGGGGTCCAAACCAACCCGTCATATCAGTCACAGTCGTGTGGCAGACCCTGTCACTGAAATGATGGGTTGGTTAAAGTGTGCATGTCCTGTTTTGTTTATACAACATAAGGGTGGGTGGGAGGGCCCAAGGATAATTCCATCTTGCACCTCTTTTTTCTTTTCTTTTTCTTTGCATCATGTGCTGATTGGGGAGGGTTTTTTGGAAGGGACATCCTGCGTGACACTGCAGTGCCACTCCTAGATGGGCCCGGTGTTTGTGTCGGCCACTAGGGTCGCTAATCTTACTCACACAGCTACCTCATTGCGCCTCTTTTTTTCTTTGCGTCATGTGCTGTTTGGGGAGGGTTTTTTGGAAGGGACATCCTGCGTGACACTGCAGTGCCACTCCTAGATGGGCCCGGTGTTTGTGTCGGCCACTAGGGTCGCTAATCTTACTCACACAGTCAGCTACCTCATTGCGCCTCTTTTTTTCTTTGCGTCATGTGCTGTTTGGGGAGGGTTTTTTGGAAGGGCCATCCTGCGTGACACTGCAGTGCCACTCCTAGATGGGCCCGGTGTTTGTGTCGGCCACTAGGGTCGCTAATCTTACTCACACAGCTACCTCATTGCGCCTCTTTTTTTCTTTGCGTCATGTGCTGTTTGGGGAGGGTTTTTTGGAAGGGCCATCCTGCGTGACACTGCAGTGCCACTCCTAGATGGGCCCGGTGTTTGTGTCGGCCACTAGGGTCGCTAATCTTACTCACACAGCTACCTCATTGCGCCTCTTTTTTTCTTTGCGTCATGTGCTGTTTGGGGAGGGTTTTTTGGAAGGGACATCCTGCGTGACACTGCAGTGCCACTCCTAGATGGGCCCGGTGTTTGTGTCGGCCACTAGGGTCGCTTATCTTACTCACACAGCGACCTCGGTGCAAATTTTAGGACTAAAAATAATATTGTGAGGTGTGAGGTATTCAGAATAGACTGAAAATGAGTGTAAATTATGGTTTTTGAGGTTAATAATACTTTGGGATCAAAATGACCCCCAAATTCTATGATTTAAGCTGTTTTTTAGTGTTTTTGGAAAAAAACACCCGAATCCAAAACACACCCGAATCCGACAAAAAAAATTCGGTGAGGTTTTGCCAAAACGCGTTCGAACCCAAAACACGGCCGCGGAACCGAACCCAAAACCAAAACACAAAACCCGAAAAATTTCAGGCGCTCATCTCTACCACCAATAACACAGCGCTGCTGCGGCTCCCTCCTCCACCTCCCTACTCCTCCTTCTATCCTGCCCAGGAATCGGGATCTGCCAGAAGCTGCACCGAGGAGCCTGAGACAGCGGAAACAGTAAGTATAATTCTTTCTTTCTTTCTTTCTTTCTTTCTTTCTTTCTTTCTTTCTTTCTTTCTTTCTTTCTTTCTTTCTTTCTCTCTTTCTTTCTATCTTTCTTTCTTTCTTTCTGTCTGCCGTATTGTGCAAAAAGAGGGACGCTGTCTGCCGTAATGTGTAAATAGGGGGAATCTGCCTGCCGTAAAGTGTAAAAAAGGGACGCTGTCTGCCGTTATGTGTAAAAAGGGGGACGCTGTCTGCCGTTATGTGTAAAAAGGGGGACGCTGTCTGCCGTAATGTGTAAAAAGGGGACGCTGCCTGCCGTAATGTGTAAAAAGGGCACGCTGTCTGCCGTTATGTGTAAAAAGGGGGACGCTGTCTGCCGTTATGTGTAAAAAGGGGGACGCTGTCTTTCGTAATGTATAAAAAGGGCATGCTGTCTGCCGTTATGTGTAACAAGGGCATGCTGTCTGCCGTTATGTGTAAAAAGGGCACGCTGTCTGCCGTTATGTGTAAAAAGGGGGACGCTGTCTGCCGTAATGTGTAAAAAGGGGGACGCTGTCTGCCGTAATGTGTAAAAAGGGCACGCTGTCTGCCATTATGTGTAACAAGGGCACGCTGCTTGCCGTTATGTGTAACAAGGGCACGCTGTCTGCCGTTATGTGTAAAAAGAGGGACGCTGTCTGCCGCAATGTGTAAAAAGGGCACGCTGTCTGCCGTAAAGTGTAAAAAGGGCACGCTGTCTGCCGTTATGTGTAACAAGGGCACGCTGTCTGCCGTTATGTGTAACAAGGGCACGCTGTCTGCCGTTATGTGTAAAAAGGGGACGCTGTCTGCCGTTATGTGTAAAAAGGGCACGCTGTCTGCCGTAAAGTGTAAAAAGGGGAACGCTGTCTGCCGTAATGTGTAAAAAGGGCACGCTGTCTGCCGTTATGTGTAAAAAGGGGGACGCTGTCTGCCATAATGTGTAAAAAGGGGATGCTGTCTGCCGTAATGTGTAAAAGGGTTTCTACGTGGTGTAGTGGTGCTACTGTGCGGCGTAATTTGAATAATGGAGACTACTGTGCACCGTTTTATGAATTGGTATTATTTTGTGGCCGCACTCCTTCCCCACGAAGCCACGCCCCTATGTATTTTTGCGCGTGCCTACACCGCGCACTGCCCCTGTTTCCATGCAGGGGTGGGGCTCAGATGCCGTTTCTTGCACACAGTGCTAAAATGTCTAGTTACGGCACTGTTGCTAGGTATCCACTTCTCTGGCCCTGAGCAGGTCCCCCTCACCAGATCCTCTCCAGGGGTGAGGGGGTGGACTTGGATGGGATGTGGGGAGGGGGGGGGCAAAGCATTTTGTCGCACCTGGGCCCACCGCTCGCTAGTTCCGCCACTGGTGGGAATTACCCTTTCTACGCATGTTGGAGGGGCCTGGGCTAGCGGCTGTGGGGGCCCAATGTTCCCCTTTGCAGCGCGCAGCATCACTTCCCAGTGCCGCACATAGTATACTCCTTTATTCTTTGCCGGAAGTGGGGTGGTCATTCAGGATTTGGCCACACCTCCTCCAGTACTCAGGCCCTGCTGCTGTCTCAGTGGCCCTGGTTATGTGGACTACCGTAAGCTGTGATTTATATGTCACATACAGGATAGATCTGCAGTCTCTCCTATTTCTGCCAGTGGTAAGTGTCTGCTTAGTGTCCAATGTCCACATTATTTATGGGCCAAAGGGCTGGATAAGTAGCACCCAAATGTTGGGAATAATATGTCATTAGTGATGCAGGATCACCATATCCAGCGAGGACACGACGGGGATTCTCGCGCTCTGCGGTCGGCCGAGACAGCATTATGTGTAACCTGCACCGGCTCAGCAACACAGGGTTTAAATGTGCACAGTAGGGGTTGCTATGGGATACTGCACAAAGCATTGTGTTTGTCAGGTCATTGATCCATACACGCATTCCTGATACGGGTACAGACCATTCCTTACTATTATTACACCATCTGATTTTCACTAAAACCTGATCACTTTCTTGAATGCAGAGAAAGAATAAATCCATAATAATATTATTCTGTGCGATGTGTCGCTGTCACCCGTAGTATTTCCCCGCAGACACAGAGCTGTCCCTTAATATGCAATTATGGCTGCACTTCCTTTAATCTTTAACTAACTCTCAGCTTTCCTCCATATAAATACGGATATATGATCTATGGCGGCGATATAAAACCTTTCAGTGTCGCTATTAACCTTCCACACGTTACTTAATATCTGGCTCATAAGGAGTTTTAAATTAGTGTTTTAAATGAAATCAATAAATTACGTGTAATAATCACCCACTTGGCACGTCATTTTTCTGCAGGGGAAAAAAAGCGCTTTAAGAAATATTTTCCATCCCAGCACCTATGTTCCCATGCGTTTGCAATATAACACTTGTTCTAATATTAAAATGGCAGCTGGCGTATAAATTGTGAATCATTAGCACTCGTTATTGATTTCTCCCTCCGCGCGCTGTCTGCCGCCCCAGCCCAGCACACAGCCACAATATCACTCTATCGAATTGAGATTCATTCCCTATTTTAGGGTCAGAGACCGGGACCTCCTGAGCTTGAACTTCTATCAACCTGGAGCTGATCAATACCCGGAGATAAATTTGGTTTTGGCTGCTGAAAAAGATTAAGTGGTCGTAAATAACGCTAAGAAAACCCAGAAGCCGTTGAGCTAAGTGAGTGACAGGACGGGGGGGAAGACTCGTCCAAAGGGCTGGCGCTTGTTTCTGAAAGTGAAACTAAAAGTGGATAATAATATTATTAGCTATGATGTGGAGGGGAGAGGGGCGTATATAGATCCCACATATGGAAATATAAGAACAGGTCTGTCTGATCAAAAACAAATTATTATTCAGAAATTATTCATTGACAACTTCCAGATTCTTGTGAATGTCTGTCTCACTTCCAAGGGCACATAGGGCCCTTCCACCTGGTACAGAATGCTCTGCTCCCTAACTTCTCCAGTTGGTCATGGTCAGTACTAAATAATAGGGACATTGGAAAGTCCAAAAAATTCCAGGGAAAGCTGTAAGAATAAAAACTGTCCCTAGAGTTGACCACAGCTCCACATCTCCTGACCACAGCTCCACATCTCCGGACCACAGCTCCACATCTCCGGACCACAGCTCCACATCTCCTGATCACAGCTCCACATCTCCTGATCATAGCTCCACATCTCCTGACCACAGCTCCACATCTCCTGATCATAGCTCCACATCTCCTGATCATAGCTCCACATCGCCGGACCACAGCTCCACATCTCCTGATCATAGCTCCACATCTCCTGACCACAGCTCCACATCTCCGGACCACAGCTCCACATCTCCTGATCATAGCTCCACATCGCCGGACCACAGCTCCACATCTCCTGACCACAGCTCCACATCTCCGGACCACAGCTCCACATCTCCTGATCACAGCTCCACATCTCCTGACCACAGCTCCACATCTCCGGACCACAGCTCCACATCTCCTGATCACAGCTCCACATCTCCTGATCACAGCTCCACATCTCCTGATCACAGCTCCACATCTCCTGATCACAGCTCCACATCTCCTGATCATAGCTCCACATCTCCTGATCACAGCTCCACATCTCCTGACCACAGCTCCACATCTCCTGATCACAGCTCCACATCTCCTGATCACAGCTCCACATCTCCTGATCACAGCTCCACATCTCCTGATCACAGCTCCACATCTCCTGATCATAGCTCCACATCTCCTGATCACAGCTCCACATCTCCTGATCATAGCTCCACATCGCCGGACCACAGCTTCACATCTCCGGACCACAGCTCCACATCTCCTGATCACAGCTCCACATCTCCTGACCACAGCTCCACATCTCCGGACCACAGCTCCACATCTCCTGATCACAGCTCCACATCTCCTGACCACAGCTCCACATCTCCTGATCACAGCTCCACATCTCTGGACCACACCTCCACATCTCCGGACCACAGCTCCACATCTCCTGACCACAGCTCCACATCTCCGGACCACAGCTCCACATCTCCTGATCACAGCTCCACATCTCCTGACCACAGCTCCACATCTCCGGACCACAGCTCCACATCTCCTGATCACAGCTCCTGACCACAGCTCCACATCTTCTGATCACATCTCCTGATTAAAGCTCCACATCTCCTGACCACAGCTCCACATCTCCTGATCACAGCTCCACATCTCCTGATCACAGCTCCACATCTCTTGACCACACCTCCACATCTCCGGTCCACAGCTCCACATCTCCGGACCACAGCGCCACATCTCCTGATCATAGCTCTACATCTCCTGATCACAGCTCCACATCTCCTGATGACAGCTCCACATCTCTGGACCACAGCTCCACATCTCCTAACCACAGCTCCACATCTCTGGACCACAGCTCCACCTCTCCTGGCCACACCTCCACATCTCCTGACCACACCTCCACATCTCCTGATCATAGCTCCAAATCTCCTGATCACAGCTCCACATCTCCTGACCACAGCTCCACATCTGCTGATCACAGCTCCACATCTCCAGACTAGAGCTACACATCTCCTGATCACAGCTCCACATCTCCTGACCACAGCTCCACATCTCCTGACCACAGCTCCACATCTGCTGATCACAGCTCCACATCTCCAGACTAGAGCTACACATCTCCTGATCACAGCTCCACATCTCCGGACCAGAGCTCCACATCTCTGGATCACAGCTCCACATCTCTGGACCACATCTCCACCTCCTGACCACAGCTCCACATCTCCTGACCACAGCTCCACATCTCCTAACTGTAGCTCCACATTTCCTGACCACAGCTCCACATCTCCTGACCACAGCTCCACATCTCCTAACCACAGCTCTACATCTCCGGACCACTGCTCCACATCTCCTGACCACAGCTCTACATCTCTGGACCACACCTCCACATCTGCGGACCACAGTTCCACAGCTCCGCATCTCCAGACTACAGCTCCACATCTACTGACCACAGCTCCACATCTCCTGACCACAGCTCCGCATCTCCTGACCACAGCTCCGCATCTCCTGACCACAGCTCCGCATCTCCTGACCACAGCTCCAGCAAGCAAGGTTTTACAATTATCCTGGCATGGCATAGCACTAGTACTTGGAGCTTGTGATGGTAAGTTTTTGGAAAACTTACTAATTTACAAAAAGCTGCAACTGTGGCTCTTCCGTGGCCTTCAGATGGATGGCTGGCACAGGCCAAGAAAATGCCAACCAAATACTGGCATACAGAATGTTTCCGTTAATTGGTGCCTCACTAGAGGTGCCGTAGGCTTGTGCCTATATTGTAACACTGACAGAATCTTATGTAAGATATGAAAAAACTAAATGTAATAGAAAAACACTAAATCTATGCATTACCGAGCAAGTCCTCCTTCTAGACTGAAGCAGTTACTGACGTGATACCATTTAATGGGGTTTATTCTCTGACAAGGAACCTCACTCACATTTATGTGAGTGCTGAGAAGGAACAAAGAGCGGCAGAATTACTACGGACTATAACGTTATGGGATAGTTTACGTTTTACAAGCAGAATAATTGTTCACACTTCTGCTCTACCTTTTTGTATAATTAAAATTCCTGATGTCTAACTGAGGCCATTAGCATAGGACGCGGCGGGAGGGGAGGGGCACGGATATTTTATACTATCACTTTTATTAAACAAATGAAGGCGGCAGGAGTGCGAGGCCCAACCATAAATCCTGGCTCTCGCCGATCACACGGAATAACATCTCCTCGCTTATGTGTTCCGGACAGAGACTGGTAGAGAAGAAGGGTAAACAGTTACTATACTCAGTAATGCAATGACGGAGAATAGATGTGTAACCTCCATGTTCCCCGTCAGCTGAGTTACTAAGCTGAACCAGGCTTTACACATTGGGGTTCATTCCGAGTTGATCTCTCGCTAGCTAGTTTTAGCAGTCGTGCAAACGCTATGCCGCCTCCCACCGGGGAGTGTATTGTAGCTTAGCAGAAGTGCGAACGCATGTGCAGCTGCGCTCTACAAAACCAGTTTGTGCAGTTCCTGAGTAGCTCTGAACCTACTCAGCGCTTGCGATCACTTCAGCCTAATCGTGTCTGGATTTGACGTCATACACCCCGCCCAGCGAACGCCCAGCCACGCCTGCATTTTTTTAGACACGCCTGCGTTTTTGCAAACCCTCCCTGAAAACGGTCAGTTGACACCCAGTAACGCCCCTTTTCTGTCAATCTTCTTGCGGCCATCAGTGGGAAGAAAAACTTCGCTAGAACCTGTGCAAAACAACAACGGCTGTGTACCCGTACGTCGCGTGTGCGCATCGCAGCCCATACGCATGCGCAGAAATGCAGCTTTTTCACCTGATCGCTGCGATGCGAAAATCGGCAGCGAGCGATCAACTCGGAATAATACATCTTTATAAATACGTTAATGCCTCCAAGTCAGGATAAATAAGGGTACTTTCAGGCCTGAAAAGATCTTTCCGTCTCTTACTCCGGTCATTCCGCCATTTCTCCCCATAATCTGGCCACAGGGGGCACTGTTCTATTACTGTGAAAGAATATTTTACCTCCAGACACACAAATGGATGAATAGGAGGAAGGCTGGCATTCCAGATGTACAGATACGTTATAATACCGTTATGGTAATACAAGGAAACATAAAGCGATTTGTGTGGAAAGCCATCTAGACACGGTTCCTGGACATAACGAAGGCTCCTCTCCAGCACTTTTTTAATTGCAGGACGAGCAGAAAGATGATTGAAACCAGTTTCCATATAAGCCTCTGTGATTTCTGTATGACAGGCGTATTAATACTGAGCGCTGGCCCGGATGCCGCACAGCGCCACATCACAACTCATATTATAATTCTTTTGCAGTCCCAGATTTTGACAAGTAAATCTCATATTTTAAACACAGGATTAAAAATTTTTATTACTCCACGAGAGGATTAGCGACCAAAGCCCCAAATCTGCGCCACAAACACAGGAAAATAAAGTAAATTCTGTGGAATATAATTTGTTTGCAGCAGCTGATGATAAGCCGGAGGATAAGTAACGCCCAGGACAGTAAGTGGCCGCAGAGGATAGGTGATATTGGGAAATACCTGCATTGTAGTGAGGCAGGGCCATACAATACAAGCACAGACATAATGCATTCCCTACAGCAATGATATGGATATTACAGGTCACCAAGGGGCTGTGTGCCCATGTACTAACACAAGGCAGTAGTACCATAAGGCCCTTTTACCCATGGGTTTTGGACATAGGCGTGCGCAGCACATTTTATTAGGGGGTGCACCGTCGGAGGGGTGTGTCTAGCACCGCCTTTTGGGCGTGTCTAGCACCATCTATTGACGGTTAACGCAATATAAAATATCCACCCTTGTACCAATCTACATTGTCAGATGTTGTGGTGTGCACCAAACAAACACCCCTGATGGCACTCACTGCAATTACACTGCTCCTCCTCAGCCTGGTCTGGCTCCCCCTCTCTTTCCCCTGCAAGCTGCAGCAGCTTACTTACAAGTCAGTCACTCACTGACAGTCGTAGACTAGTACTGCTGCTGCTGGAAAAACGAGTGACGTGTCAATGCTGCTGATCCTCATCAGTGGCTGGCGTTGGCATAGCATAGAAGGAGAGAGGTGGGCATGTGGCAGGTAATCACATCACATCATACTGTTTTTGTACATGGAGGTGGAGCTGGGAGTTTGAAAGCCGGTGTCAGTAGCACCCTTGATTAACCCAGGCGTCCGGTCGGTAATGCAGTCCTGACAGGGTGCAGCGCAGAGGGGACAGTAATCAGCTTGCTCGGCAATCACTACATCAGGCATGTGAGATCGGGGTGCCAGACATTAGGGGGTGCCTGTGCGCACCAGGCACCCCCCCCCCTGCGCACACCTATGGTTTTGGATTTGGTGACACCAGTGAAAAGTAAGGCCTGAGTGTCCCCCAAATCCGAGTACGTCTGCATCTAGCGATCTTTAGCAAGCGCACGTGTTGCGGATTACGGGCCTAATACAGCAGGCATCGAAGATGTGCGAAAATCACACATCTCCAACCCATTACACTGACATGTGGGTGGCCAGCCTGTGCCAGCATGATGGGGTCCCACGCCCCGGACCCATACCTAGAATTAGGGACCCCCAGTGACAGAGACGCCCTGCCGTTCGGCCTGGGGGCAGAGCCCTATATCTGCAGATGTCAGCGACCCAGATCTCTGTATTATCGATATTATGTAGTGATATTTCTCACTCAGTGTGTATTGGGGATAGCTATGTGTTTTCATGCAGAGGAGCACCCAGCATACCACAAGTCTGCCCCATCACACAGCGGCAACGCTCTGCCCTCTGCCTACACAGCCAAGCTGCTAAGACAGACGCAACCCGCCATCTTCTGGGTCGCAGCGGCTGCGTGTGATGTCACACAGCCACCGCGGCCCGCTCCGCAAACAGTCTGGACATGCTGCGCTGCCTGGACCACACATCCCCAATGCTGCCGCAACGCCCCCTCCCGCCCCACGGGCTGTCGCATCTCACTGTGTGCGCACGCGCAGCGCGGTTTCTGTGCGCGCACTGCACTGGGAATCAGCATGCGAGCCCTGCCGCAGCAGCATTCCATGAATTAGGCCCTACATACGTATGGTGCGGCATCAAGGGGGGTTTGTAATTCCCAATGCACAACGCCAGACACTTCTACTGGTGACCCTGGGGTAACATTTGGGCCTGCCATTATTTTGGAAATGAGAGACTGGGACACTCGTATGGTCGGAACTTTCCCCAGCACTTACCAGGTCCCAATTACAGGACCCATCCCAGCCTGTCCCGTTACTGTGGACTCACCGGGGGGGTCATTCAGATCTGATCGCTAGGGTGCGTTTTTTGCTCTGTCCTGCGATCAGATAGTCGCCGCCTACAGGGGGAGTGTAAATTCGCTGTGTAGGTGTGCGATCCCATGTGTAGCAGAGCTGCTAAGACCCAGTGTGTGCAGTGTGTGCGCAGCCCAGAACTTGCTCCTCCGGTGCGATTGTTTCCTGCTGATCGGGGCCGGAGCTGACGTCACACACCCTCCCTGAGAACGCCTGAGCCCGCAAGTGTTTTTCTGGACACTCTTGAAAAACGGTCAGTTGACACCCACAAACGGCCTCTTCCTGTCAATCACCTTGCGAACGCCCGTGTGTTCGTGTTTTTCACACCATCTCGTCGCTAGGCACCGATGCCCGTTGCTGTTGTGCGACGTGCTGGCGCATTGCGGTGCATACGCAGTTCGGATCTGATTGCCTGCTGTGCGAAAACACACAGCAGCGATTGGGTCTGAATGACCCCCTAGGAGTTTACATCATGAGGAAATAAATGTCTGGAGTTCAACAATTTGGGTGCAAAAAACAAGGAGGGTTCTGGGAAAGCTGGGAGAGGCGATCGGCCGCCGCTTGTACTATAGATGGAGATCTTCATCGATCTGCAGTAAAGAAAGTCCAAGATTTACAGATAATTTGTCAGCCCTGTGACCCTTCCCGTATTTATTCCCCTTTATATATATAGTCTGCACAGGAGGTCATGAACATGAGTGAGATTAGATGCCGCCATATATCAGGGCCCTTCATAGCTGGCATCCGGCCTCACCACACAAATGTGACCAGAGGTCAGATCCACGGCTGCTAAATGGGAATCATTTCATGGGTGAGGGCGTCAGGTGCTGGGGTCATAGGCTTCCAACATTAATGGGATGAAGCAGGCAGTATCGTTTCCTAAAGTAACAAATACTATGTTACTATATATATATATATATATACATACACGAGTACATATATATATATATATATATATACGAGCACATACAAATATATATATACTAGGTGCTTCATCGCGCCCTACGGGCGCTCTTCACACCGTCGCAAGGGGCTACGCCCCCTTAACCCTTGCATGCCTTTCTGGTGTTCAATATTTGTGTTATATGGAGTATCACCTGCATTCCTTTGTTAGTGGTTAAATATTGCACAATGAAAGGGTGTGCGATGGTGAAGGAGGCGCAGCCCCTTGCGATGGCGTGAACAGCACCTGCAGGCCACAATGTACAGAATGTAGCGGGTGCGGGGGGTACTGCGGATGGTGTCTGTAGATGCTGCGGATGGAGGGGGGGCGGAAGTGGGGGTGGGGCCCGGATGGGGAAGGGTTGGGAGGTGCTGCGGGTGGGTATATATCTATAATGCAAGATGGTGGCTGTCTCTGAGCGGTCTGGCAGGGGACTGCGCTGCTGACGTTTCTGCTGTCTGACATTGCGCTGTGGGCCTGTGGGGTGCGTCGGAGGCTGTAAAGCTGCTGCTATAACCTTAGACAAAAACATTTAAAGGGGGTTACACATGGAGAGATCTGACTAGATTGCTTAGAAGTTAAGCATGGATCCCACGTGTGTATGCCCCATATCGATAGCAATACGCAGCCCCGTGCTGAGCGGGCGGGGGGCGGGGGGGGGGAGATGTTGCTGGCACCCCACACACAGAGCGATGTTCAGCTAATTTCTGAACAATCTAGTCAGATTGCTTAGAAATTAGCTGAACATCACTCCGTGGGTACCCCCCTTTAGTACATCTGCCACTTAATTACCAAAGGATAATAATAATAATAATAATAATAGCTGGTATATCCAAGGTGTTCCACAGTCACACAGAAGGGCAGTCTCCAGTACTAGAGGGTCTATTCATGAAGCAGTGAAAAGTGTGGAGAAGTTGCCCATGGCAACCAATCAGCATTGAAGTAAAATTTATAATTTGCATACTATACAATTGTACAGAGCAGCTGATTGGTTGCCATGGGCAACTTTTCCACAGGCTCACTTCTCCACTCTTATCACTGCTTCATGAATAGACCCCAGTGACTCCCAAGATAGCACCCCTGAACCTGAATGACTAAAGGAGTGTATATACAAATATATATATATAGGATGCGTTTAATTTGCTGCCTGTCGGGATCCCGGTGGTCAAGATACCGACGTTAGAATCAACAGCCGGTGCAACAGGACTATTCCCACTGGTGGGTGTCCAGCATTCTGGCGGGTGGGATGCCACTGTTGGGATATTGACAGCCGTATTCCATATATATATCTCTATATATATACAGTATATCAACAAAATGGTGGCCATAAGTAACTGCCGCTCCGCTACATTACTCAGTATTGTCCCTCTTGTGTTTGGGAGTCACATGACTCATTACCGATTGGTTGATGTAATATATGTATTAATTAGATGGGGCTATTGCTGAGGTTAGACACACTCCCTGAGGAAGTCCTTGTGGATGAAACGTGTCTGGGTGGAACTAATGGAGACGTTAACGTGATGACATCACAGGTACAGAAAGCAAATTTGGTTTATAGACAGACGCCAGTGGGCGCCGACTTTTGTACGGACCAGAGAGTTCTGTTAGATCCCTGCGCTGTTTGTCATATTTATATATAATAAATCTATTTTTGTCAGTGGTTTTGTTTATGTACAATAAAGTTTTGAATATTGATGTTCTCCACCGCCATGCGCCTCCTATTCTTCATATATAAATACTGTGCGCAAACACAAATAACGGCGAGGCAACTGCAAATATTTCCGTCACATCCCCGCTTATGACTGAAGACGCAATGGGGCGTCTCACATCGGTAAGGTTCAGTAAAGGCGTGTCAGGACTACGCAGGCCTGGACAGTAAGCGTAAATATCTTCTGCACTTTATAGCGCAATGTGGATGATGTCAAGTAGCAAACCCTATGTCGATTCATGCAAGTGAATATACTCATTTATTTCCTATACACAGTATTTATTTCCCCACTGTAAATGTTCATTTGAGCAGAAGTGAAGATTTCCCAAACACTGTAGCATCGTCTTCTGACCCCTGTACCCTGCATCACAGTGTCACCGTCTACGTCACCCGGAATCTCTGTAGCGGGAACGCCCCAGCATCCACAGACGCTGCTTAGAAGGAAAGGATCTGTAGAACAGTGGTTCTCTGAGATTCCTGCTCCGGAATCAGCACACACAGAATACACATGGATCTGCTGCCATCTATAGGGGAGCCCTGTGCCAGCTCCGATACAGCCAACCGCAGCTCACACATCATGGCTGGACCAGACTGTTAGGCCAGGCCGGCTATAAATTACCGGCAATACTTAGTCCTCAGGACAAACCTTGGGATTTTAAAACAGGTTCACCAAATTGTCAATTAAGAGCAAATCAATCGCGAGCCATTTATCACCACGTTAATCCTTCCAAAGAGACCTGTACAAAAATCAATAGCTTTCCGTCACTGGGGACCAATCGAAGAGAAGAACGGGGTCAACATCTGCTGTATCAGGGCAACAGCTGAAATTTATCATCTTGGAGAAAAATCAGAGGCTGCCAACAGTGGCGTTAAAAGCTTTATAAAAGTTATACGCAGGAAAAAAGTCTCCGTCAAGACAGCGGAGCGCGCCCGCCAGCGACGTCTAGCGACACATGAATATTCCCAGCCCATCGATGCCAAGCACAATTTATAAGGCCAATAAATATCACCTGCCGAAGCCGTGGATTTCTACATCGCTCACGAAAATCGGAATTTATTCCAAATCAAAAGTTCAGTTCTTGCTATGATAAACCGGCGACTGCAGGAAACTCGCAGGCTCCACGCGGAATTCATAATAAAACTTAATATAACACACAGATGGAGTGATAAACGCATACGTGTTACAGCGATGATGGCTGATCTGTCGCAAGTAGGTGCGAACAGGAAAGTAGAGGCTTCTGCTGAAAGATATGTGCAGGAACAAGGCTTACTGACCGAATCACTGCCTGCAGCACAAACAAAACCGCAATTGGTTTTAATGTGATTGAGCGAGTCTTTGCCGTCTGTGAGACAATCAAGTGATACATGCCCAATCGTATGATGTTCTCCCTTTCCCAGGAGCTGAATGTACACCCCTCTGCGTAATGCATCTTCAAACTGCGCACGGCCAGAAAGTGAGCGCACACAACTATGAGTCCACACTGACTGCCAGAGAGGCGTATGTACACCTGTTCGGAGGCGGATCTTCTGCGCCTAGTTTAGGGCTGGCGCATGTGGACTGAGATGAGAACTTGTGGTGACCCGGCCGCATGTGCTGCAGACACAAGGAATAGTGGCAATAAGGTGAAAGATATTAAATTAAGATGTAGAATTCCCACCATCAGAGCTGCAAAAAAAAAGTTGCTTCTTTTTTTTTAAATTCATTAAAAAAAAAATGAGGAAGAAATTTACAATAAGCAGATTCTTTGTGTGATCAGATGTTTGGACGGATCCTCCGGCGGCCTCACAATACACACCACGGAGCTCATTGTCTCCTTACAGCTCTGAGAGACTCGTCACCATTGTGGAGCCTTTTGTCGCTGAAGTTGCTGCTTATTCAGATAATTACAGAGGTCACGTAAGGTTAGCAGAAATTGTTTAACCTCTATTCTCACAGACACGCACCCCCTGATAATGGATTGCTTGGTTTCGGTAACAGAGGTTATTTCAACACCTCATAGTAGGTTGAACTGATTGAAACAAGCATAAAATCTTATGTCCTGTAATATTAGACACTAATTATTTCTAGTGACTGTAAACTACAAAATGTATTTGCTTAAATGTGCCTAGTACATGGGATTATATACTCCACCGTTTCTTGGAGTCGTGTCCACAACCCCTCTGCCTGCTCTTGGTCCTGTTTCTGAGCCTAACCGACGACGGTTGCACATGATGTCATCATTCTCTTACACTACGTCACCAAGCTGTTGCATTATCTCACACCTCAAACAGACAAGAGATCTGGGATGCGGGGAAGAGAAAGCAAACAAAGGAACTGTACTCACAAGAGAACTTACTAGCAGCATTATATAATCTGGGTATAGCCCTATGGGGGTAATTCTGAGTTGATCGCAGCAGGAACTTTGTTAGCAGTTGGGCAAAACCATGTGCACTGCAGGTGGGGCAGATGTAACATGTGCAGAGAGAGTTAGATTTGGGTGGGGAGTGTTCAATCTGCAATCTAAATTGCAGTGTAAAATAAAGCAGCCAGTATTTACCCTGCACAGAAACAAAATAACCCAACCAAATCTCTCTCTCTCTGCACATGTTACATCTGCCTCCCCTGCAGTGCACATGGTTTTGCCCAACTGCTAACAAAATTCCTGCTGCGATCAACTCAGAATTACCCCCCATGTGAAGAATATACTTTATACTTGCACCACTGTAACTCTTATAGAGCCAAAACTTACTTAATAACATTGCTGGAAGGTAGAAATAACACTAAGCTCATAGCAGCCAGCAATGCGTTGTGCCTGTCTAGTGCGGGTTAGAGAGCATGAAGTGATATAAATGGCTGATTGATGGGGTAAGTTTTCCACCTTTCAGCAGTGTTAGTAAATAATCCTTATAACTATTTTAGAGATTACAGATATCAGCATTTCCTGTGAGTCTGGATAATATATACGCGGGGTCACAGGGCAGGTACTCTGGTACTACAAGTGACATGTGGGAAACACAGGACCCACGCCTAAGTCCAGCACATACAGTATGTTGGGCAAACGTTGGGGGTAATTCAGATCTGATCGTAGATGTGCTAAATTTATCTGCAATGGTCCAGACACTCCTCTGTTGTCTGGACCGCGCCCCACCCACGGCGTTCTAACGCCCCCTCCCGCCTCTGCCTGTCCATCAGGCAGAGGCGTTCGCATCCCTGAGATGCTTTTAGCATTTCACTGGGCTCCCGGCGTGCGCGAGCGCACTTCACAAAAGGATTCAGACTGCGGCAGCGATCCAGTCTGAATTAGCCCCATTGTGTCGGCAGCCTGCAGTTACCATTCTCAGGCCACGTCAGAGGCCAAGGAAGAGAGCACACCCCATTACTGCAGGAGGGTGTCGGCTGTGGCTGTGGGGTCCCATGGTCATTATAATGCAGCCCAGATATTTACTAGGAATCAGTAACATCACCGAGATACTTTGTATTGCATACACTGGGGTCAGTCCACATAGGTGCAGTTTGTGTGACTTTGTTTCATGAAACCTGTATGCAGTACATCACGTGAATGTGCGCACCTGAGAAATGCAAGATCCAATTAGCAATGCCAATTTGCTGTACCTGCTGCAAGGTCGTACAACTTGTTAACAAAATGCAATGGGGGGGGGGGGGGGTATAAAAAAGTAGGTAAACCAAGTTAGACCCCAAAAAAGTGACAAACTAAATAGCAGGAGCATATAGAAGGCTTTTAGTAGCCATAAGGAAAGCACTGGACTTTTTTATAAAGTGTCAGATTGAGGTTTTGCTCTGGCTTTTCATGGTAGAAGGAAGATACAGTAGCCAGTAAGTGTTTTTCGTCAGATTCGATCTTTCCAGCATTTTGGGTTCAGAAAAATATCTTTATAATAACTTTTCCATTTTTTTTATACAAGTTTGTAAAAGTTAGAATATACAAGTTCAGTATGACGACCGTTTCACTTAGTTTTGGCTTGTTCACACACTGTAGTTGAGGTAACTATGCGACTATGTGAACAATCCCTAACTAGGTGAAACGGTCGTCATACTCCGCAGCCCACACTCAACAGGTGCCACTAGGCTGCAGAGTTCCCTGAACACATTTCTGGCAAAGATTTACCTCTGACTGCATTCCAGCCGATGGTGACTCCATGGTATCCAGCAGCACCCCAGCTGGCTATTAACACACGTCACTGCAGCACTCCTGATTCTTTTCAGCTCACTCACAGGTACTCCTTTGCTTCCTTCCGACGTCCTCTCATCTGGAACAGATTGTGGCTGGTCCCTGCGATGAACATTGTGTAACAGGGGCCTCACAGTCCCAAAACAGTCAGCAGAAGCGTCTGTTCTCTCTCCCCCAGGATCATGTTCCCTGCACTCTCTCATCTGCTGTTCAATGCTTGCAAACATCAAAAAGCAGAAGTGGTGAAACACGACCCAAATCCTGTCTCTTTCCTAACGATATGACCCAGCCTTCCGGTAGATATATGCATGTAATATTAATATACCTACTGCATTGTTGCTGAATAAAAATATTGCGTTGTCTTGATGTTCAAATGAACAAAATGAACAAAATGAATAAAATGAACAAAATGAATAAAATGAAAGGCAAATGAATACCACGGTCTTAGGTCAGTTATACGCTTTTACCAGTGTCATAGTGATTAAGTGTAAGTGTTCGGACTTGGGATAATTTCCGGTGTTATCCTCTAGTAACATAATTGTCACAGTGTAATACCGAGAACTGTTGGCACACAGTGGATCACAATTTTTGGTTCCAGACTATTTGTGGGGATACTAAATTGTTATTGAGACCAGTGGCGCTGAAAGGGTGGCGGGGATGGATACTAATTACCCAAGGGGGCCCGGAAGGGGCCTGGGTCCATGCCCTTCTCCACCTGTCAGCCAGCAACAGCCTCTGTCCCCAGCCAATCACATGCTACTGTGTGCTGGTCTGCAGTAAGTCCAGGGAGGGTGCTGCCGCTGAGTGCAGGGGGGGGCGATCACACTCTCTCCCGGGATCTGACACTGGCTGAGAGGCACATGGTGCCCACCACTCCACGCAGGTTGGCGTCTAAACAACTTATTTTTCTGCAGGGTTTTTTTTTTTAAAGTTTGCTTAGCACACCTGCTGTGTACTCTTTAAGGTAATATATTAAAGGTTGTATTTTATCGGTACCGTA